>NC_043982.1:46904648-46912148 GCF_902150065.1 Myripristis murdjan | reverse complement strand
ACAAAGCTGGACTCAGCATTTTGCGGTGTTATGCAAATCTGTAGAGAAGTCATGTGACTGTTTGTGTTAGGCCATGCCCCTTTTGGCTGGACAGTCTGTAAAGTGAACCAGGTCTTCTGTCAGACCTGCTCAAGGTTGTGATGACACGTGAATCCACTCAGAGGTTAGGAGCTGCTTTGTGACAGGCCACGCCCACTGCCACGCCCACTGCCACGGCCCTTTTAGGCCATAGGGCAGGAGAAGTTTGGCCCCTCCTCCTTGGCCCACATCCAAGCTGCCCACTAAATTTGGTGGAAATTTGAGCTTCTACTTGGAAGTTATGACATTGAGTCGTAGCCCCACCCTCTGATGTCATTGGGGGGTGGGGCTTATCATGAATAGGATTTCTACCTGAGGTAAAGTTAGAATTAAATAGTAATGAGTTACTTTACCACTGTGGCTTTCTGATGCAAACATCAGACCACATCTGATGGTGCTAATCAATTCAATTTGAAATAAAATGTATTTTAAATCCTTTAATTTCCGGAGCCTGGTGATTCTGATCGATGCTCAGCAGCGCCCCCCTCTGTCGTGTTAACCTCCCTGACAGATGAATGTCGACAAAACAGAAAAAAATCCATCAGAGAGCAAAGTCAACTGCGAGGTATTCATGTACAGAAGGACTTTAAAAGCCCTAATGGGAAATAATTAGCCCAGCTGCTGACAGCAGAGTCCATTGTGTTTCATTCACAATGGCACGCTTTGTTTATGATCAAAATGCAGACCATTCATTCGTTCCTCAGTTTGTCACAATTAGCCTAACGAGTCCCGTGAACTCACATGAACCTTCAGGTGCAGCAGCCGACCTGCAGAGAGCTCTGCGGTGTGCAGCGTGTTCACTTTCAGTTGTACCGCCGCCTCAGCTGAGCTGCCGCGTCCGCCACCGCGTCCGCCACCGCGTCCGCCACCGCGTCCGCCACCGTGTCTGCCATGTCTGCCATCATGTCCGCCACCGCGTCCGCCACCGCGTCCGCCACCGTGTCTGCCATGTCCACCACCGCGTCCGCCACCATGTCCGCCATGTCTGCCATCATGTCCGCCACCGTGTCCGCTACTGTATCCGCCACCGTGTCCACCACCATGTCTGACCCCTCCATGTCACCACCGTGTCCACCACTGTGTCCGCCACGTCTGCCACCGTGTCCGCCACCATGTCCGCCACCGTGTCCGCCACCGTGTCCGCCACCGTGTCCGCCACCATGTCCACCAGTGTCTGACCCCTCCATGTTCGCTACCGTGTCCGCTACCGTGTCCGCCACCGTGTCCACCACCGTGTCCGCCACCGTGTCTGCCACCATGTCTGCCACTGTGTCCTCTGCAGCCGTGTCCTCTGCTGCCGTATCCGCTGGTGTGGTGACATTTCTAGATCTGTGTAGGAGAACCTGGATCACTGAAACACTCAACAGCAAACTCATAGTTTCATTAGTAAACAGATAAGCATGGAGGACACAAGAGCCACAAACCCCCCCATCCTGTCTCTCTCTCTCTGCCCTGCTTGTCTCTCTCTCTCTGTCCTGCCTGTCCTGTCTCTCTCTCTCTCTGCTGTCACTGTCAAATAAAGTAGAAATGATGATAAATAATCTTAAAAAAAGAAGAAAAAATCTTGTGTTTAAATGACCAAAAAATTTGTGAGAAAAAAGTGAAAGAAGAAAAGCATACACCAAACCCATAAAACTATTTGTAATTATTATAAATATACTGCACACTTAAAGTTGAATAACAAGAACATTATTGTAAATTTGCCACAAAGTTAAATTTTTAATAATAATGCTAATAATAATAATAGTAATAATAATAATAATCACACCAACAACAAAAAGAAGGAGGAGGAGAAGAAAACAAAATTCTCCACAAAATATTAAAAATTCAAGGAAAAACAGTTAATTTTGCTACCAGGGTGAAGTAAAACCTTTAAATAAATAAATAAATATTTTTTTTCTCTAAAATGAATAAAAATGGTCAAAGCAGGGCAGCTTAGCCGGGCAGCAGCTCTGCTCGGAGGCTCTTGGCAGAGAGCGCAGCCACAAAGCGATGTGCTGACAGACGGCAGGACTTACAGCTGATATCTGATCTCACGCTCCGCTCCTTTGAAGGATTAAACCGGGCCAAACTGGAATCAGCCACAATAAACTCATCAGTTTTACCAAGCAAACGCCTGGAATGTGTGTGAGCTGAGACACACAGCCCACGGTAAAACCCCATACACATTTATGGTGGATAATAAGCCTCATTTATAGGCTGCACATCCAGTTAACTCGTTCATCCTGTTCATTCTCTGTGTGTGTGTGTGTGTGTGTGTGTGTGTGTGTTTCTTCTGTGTTTCTGTTTGTCTCAGTTTGTGTTTCTTTTATTTCTCTCATTAAGATTCACAGTCCTGTTTTAACTCCCGTCGTCTGCTGTAGTGTAGTGTTGTGTGTGTATGTGTGTGTGTGTGTGTGTTAAGCTGCTAATCCACAGCACTGTGTGTGTATCTCTCCATTCACTTCCCCACTGAAACAGCTCCAAAAATAAAACACTGTCAGCACAGAAACCTTTGTGTTATTTTCCTATTTAAACAGGAAAGTAGATCCAGCAGGCGGCGCCTGCAGGAAGCTTCCACATAGTAACCCTACGCCAGGAGCAAGTGACCTGATAGGATAAGTGTAATTACACCACAATAAATCAATAAATCAATAAAATAAGTAAAGTGGTAGCAGGACTTTCTTCAGCTCAGAGAGAATTGGAGGTGATTCTGTTCATGGATTCTAGAAGTGATCAGCTCATGTCACACCATCTGCACCATCTGGCTGCTCTGTCTGATCCAGATCTACACAGTCAGAGCCCTTTCAAGAAAATTATTCAAGGCAAACTGAACTGGACGTCCCTGTTCTGTGTAATTACAGTTACTTGAGTTTGTTTCTTCTGGCGTAGGGTGACCAAGTGGACGCTAACTGCCAGATTTATTTTCTAATTTAAATGGAAAAATAGAAAGAAAAGAAACGTTTCATTTCCTCAAAAAGGTGCAGCAGGATCTGAATCCTCTCTTGGTTTCTGTGCTGAAGGCGTTTTATTTTGGGAGCTGTTTTGCTGTGGAAGTGAATGGAGATACAAATCCAGCTGTGGATTAGCAGCTAATGAGGAGATTCAGCACCATGTGGACTCAGATCACACCCAGAGAACTAAACAACACACACACACACACACACACACACACACACACACACAGTATCATCTACAGTACAGGTTATATTTCCTTAAAATGAGGCAGTGGTGATCGGTGTTTGGCCTCCGGTCCAAAACTTTGAGGGTTTGTTTGTACAGAGTTTCAAGCAGCTTAACTGTTGTTTCATTAGCTTGTGCAAAACCTGCTAACTTGGCTGCATCAGAGGTCATTGAATTTCTAATAAATTGCAACTAAGTTAAGTTGAACTTGACCCTGTGACTTTTTTTTTTGCATGAGATTTGAAAGAAAGCTGAGAATCAATCAGGATGCCCAGATGTTTAAACTCACAAACAACTTGTAACTTTTCATCTGATAACATATTACTGGTTCTGAGGTGGTGCATGTTTTTTTTTTTTTTTTGAGAGAGAGAAACAGTTTTAGTTACATTAAGTTGAAGTCATGATTGATTTAGCTGATTTGTGATGTGGCCCACGGCGTTAGTGGGTTTTGCTGCAGCCTGTTGTTTTGTGCTGCCATCTGCATAAATCAGTGTGTCATCAGCGTATCGCTGAATCTCTACATCAGAGCACACAGAGGGCAAGTCCTTTACACAGAGGCTAAACAAAAGTGGAGCTAGTAGTGATCCTTGTGGGACACCAGTGTGAGTGTTAAGAGCATCTGATTGGTGGTTGTGAACGTTCACACGCTGAGTTCTCTTATTTAGATTTGATTCTGTCCACGTGAAGCATCATGGGAAAGATTAAATGTGGAGAGCTTGGCAATTAGGATCTTGTGGTTCACTGTAGGAAATGCCTTTCGCAGGTCCAGGACTATAGGCCCAACAGTGCCTCCCTCGTCCGTCACTGACTTTAACTTTACTAGAAAGTTGCATTTGGCAGTGTGTGTAGACTGAAGAGCTCTGAAACCAAACGGCATGGGATGCAACAGGATGTTGGTTCAATGGGAAATGAAAGACGGTTTAAGGCATGTAAGCATGGCTACATAGCAACATGTCTTTAGCTGTGGAAGGTTTGAGTGAGTTTTTAAACAGTTGGACTTTGCTCTGTGTTATGTGATTGATGTTAAAGTGGACAGTGACTTTCGCTGGAATAACATTGTTGCGCCAGAGAAACACTGCAGTTTCAGCAACAGAATCAATTTTCATTTAGTATTCATTGTACGTCTTTGCCAGTTCCTGTTACATCCTGTTACATCACATTACATCCTATTACATCCTGTTATGTTACATCCTGTTACATAACCTTACATCACCTTACATCCTGTTACATCCTGTTACATGACCTTACATCCTGTTACATCCTGTTACATGACCTTACATCCTGTTATGTTACATCCTGTTACATCCTGTTACATAACCTTACATCCTGTTACATCCTGTTACATGACCTTACATCCTGTTATGTTACATCCTGTTACATCCGATCAGTTAGTTTGTTGTTTCTGCTGCTGGACACAAACCGGCTAACCAGCTAACTGGCTAACAGGATAGACCTCAGCTGTCACTTATCATAACACAGTGATCCGTCCCACACACACACACACACACACACACACACACACTAACTTGCTGTAGTTTCTCCAGCAGGATATATTAGGTCGTGTCTGACTGTGAAAGCAGAGCTGAGATGTTTCTTTGCTCCGCTGGACTGTGTTGTGTGAATGACTTCATTACCCAGAAATCCTGTGGCTAATGAGCCTCCAGAGAGCTTTAATAACAGGTCTGATTACAGTCGTAGTGTGTGTGTATGTGTGTGTTACAGAAGTGCAGCAGGAGTGGCTTTAACTTGGAGAAAACAACAAATTACTTGGAGGGATGTGTGTGTGGCTGCGGCACATTCACACCGTTTGATGGAATCAAATTAAGAATGAGAGTCGTGTTTACGAGGATTTATTCATAATGTGCACGCAGGTCAAGAGCATGAATTATTTTGGATTCTTTGATCAGAGTAACAGATACGGAGGCTTGGCGGGCGGATAAAGGAAGCTGTTAGCACCGTTTTATCTGGGGTGTAACTCTACTCACATGAACCTGAGGTTTGTGGCGAGACCATTCAGTGTGCCGCTTCATTGTCTGCGCCCTCGCCAGTGGATATAGCTCGACCCTGGATATTACAAGATACTTATCAGCTCCGTCTAGCAGCGTGGAAAGCAAATGGAGGGACCCAGACAAAGACTGTTTCTCTCTGTATCTCTGAGAATCCTAATTGTCTGGTTTTCTCATGTAGCTAACGAGTGTTACCGCTTTTCCCCCGGAGCTGCCCACCCTTGAAACTCGCTCTCGTTTCCTGGCATCGCTCCGCAGGTTTGGCTCTGGCTCTGTCGGCCCCCTGGCGCAGGACGGGCTGCATATCTGGGTTAGGGATGAAGCCCTGAGCCTTGGCCAATAACGCCGGATTATTTGATAGCATCCTGCTCACCTGCAGGTCTTCAATAAAAGTTCAGAATTAGATGGTAATGAGGAGTTATAATGCTGAATGATCAAGGGTTTGATTTGAGTCGAGGACACAAGCAGCTGTATCCTGACTTTGGTTCGTTATTCAGTTCAGATCTCACACATTTACAGTCGGACCCAGTAGAGTTAGTGAAGTGACCTTAGTAAATAAAGGGCTCTGCTGCATCAGGACTGTCTGGATTTGTGCGGCTGCTCTGCTTGTTGCTGTTTAAGTTGCTGAGTTGACAGAACTTGTTCATATTCTCGACCCGAGAGCCAACTTTCATCAACCTGTAGGAACCCAGACATTAAGAGATGTTAAGGGATATTTTGGTTTGTCTTCGGTGATAAATGCATGTGAATGCAGTCTAAGGTCTGATCCAGCATCACTGATCTGACATTTGAATATATTGTCTCAATCATTATAAATATAGTTTTTTTTCTGGTATTTTCCCTGTAATTTTAAAAAATAAAATTTCACTGATGCTCAAGTTATTTTTCTTTGGCTAATTTGCTCATGTTTCTGACAGAAACCCGGCGAAGTTTCTCAGGTCTAAAGGGTTAAACAGTCAGTCAGACCTGACAAATCAAACGGAGCTGAGATTAAAGCAGAAAGAAGAAAATGTTCAGATGATCACTCACACATTTTCTGCATTCTAACAATTTGCAGTGATTTACATTTAACGCCTCTTCATTTTGCTGAGGGCCCCTTGGAAGCCCCTCATGGACCCCCGGGGGGCCGTGGAACCCACTTTGAAAACCCCTGTTGAGGAGGAGGTCTGATTGGCTGGACAAGATTTGGCTTCTCAGTCAAACAGCCTCGCCTCCCCTGGCTGCTGTCCACCCTGAAAGAAAAGGTTCCTGCAGGCTCCTGCAGAGGTTCATTAAAATGAAACACTGGTGGAACCTGCTGGGGGCCTGCAGGAACCCCTGGAAAAACATGGGTTCTTAGAGGGACCTGTCAGACTACAAAGGTTCCTGGAGGAACCCTTTCTTTGTGCTATTTTGAAGGCAGGAACTGTTCATCTAAATTAAGTGTCAGTGTCAGAACTCCTCCAACGTAGGGTTACCACCTTTCACGCAGACAGATAAAGAACGCCGACCCCCAAACACACGGGAGGTGGACGTCTATTCATTTTTTTTTCCATTTTCTTTTTCTCACTTGTGCCTGTATTTTTGAGGCCTTTTCACATTTTTTCTCAGCGGAGTACTGTCCAAATCAGCGGAGTCCGTGCGGCCGGTATCAGCCATGTTTGTTTTAGACACAGCAACCTCCTGGCTCCCAGTTACCTGCTGCTGTTGCTATGGCGGGGCGGGCACAGTGTAGCTTAGCAACGCTGAGTGACAGCGCTTTGACCAATGAACGGAGTGCACACTCACTGACGTTTGTGAATGAGCTCTGCTCATTGGTCAAACAGCAGGAGAGGGGGCAGACTCTCAAAAATAAGGGACAATACAGGACGTGTCTTTTAGTTGCCAAATACGGGATGATTCCATATTTCAAGGGACGGTTGGCAACCCTACTCCAACACCACTGCCTCTTCTTCTGTGGTGCTCAGGAGAGCACACAAAGCAAGTTAATGTGTTTTAAACACTAAAGGGCAATAAATAGAACTGTAAACTACTGCCACATGCTACGTGCTACATGCTACGTGCTACATGCTACGTGCTACATGCTACATGCTACATGCTACGTGCTACGTGCTACGTGGTGTAGCCTATAGAACGGAGAGGATCTCAGTGAATAAAAGACAAATGATGCTCACGGATGTGTTGCCATTTTGTTTGAGATCAGTCAGGACATGAAGGTGTTTCTGTGTGCAGCCAAACTCCAGGAGGAGAGGCTGCAGGGAACAGCCTCCGGATG
>NC_043982.1:46864648-46902148 GCF_902150065.1 Myripristis murdjan | reverse complement strand
CCTCAGTGGTCCCAGCAGAGTGTGTGTGTGTGTGTGTGTGTGTGTGTGTCCTCAGTGGTCCCAGCAGAGTGTGTGTGTGTGTGTGTGTGTGTGTCCTCAGTGGTCCCAGCAGAGTGTGTGTGTGTGTGTGTGTGTGTCCTCAGTGGTCCCAGCAGAGTGTGTGTGAGTGTGTGTGTGTCCTTAGTGGTCCCAGCAGAGTGTGTGTGTGAGTGTGTGTGTGTGTGTCCTCAGTGGTCCCAGCAGAGTGTGTGTGTGTGAGTATGTGTGTGTCCTCAGTGGTCCCAGCAGAGTGTGTGTGTGTGAGTGTGTGTGTGTCCTCAGTGGTCCCAGCAGAGTGTGTGTGTGTGTGAGTATGTGTGTGTCCTCAGTGGTCCCAGCAGAGTGTGTGTGTGTGAGTGTGTGTGTGTCCTCAGTGGTCCCAGCAGAGTGTGTGTGTGAGTGTGTGTGAGTGTGTGTGTGAGTGTGTGTGAGTGTGTGTGTGTGTGTGTGTGTGTCCTCAGTGGTCCCAGCAGAGTGTGTGTTCTCCCTCTCAGAGCAGTGCTGAGGTCATGCTGAGCGTCACAGCGGAGAACGTGGACTGTTTTGAGGGCGGAGTCATCTGCAGGAAGTCTCTGCTCATCAGCCTCGGCAGGTCCTTCCTTTCCTTCGACGACGACAGCGGGAAGCCGGTAAGAGTCCCGTGATGCTCGTGGTTACCATGGTTACCGGTAGCAAATCAGCAGCGGGCTCACAGAGCAGCTCCTCCCTCACCATGAGAGCACAGCGGCCCAGCTGTCAAATGTCAGCACAGGGTGTTCAAAGTGGGGCCCGGGGACCCCCAGGGGTCACTGAGGGGCTCCCACTGTGACAGTATTATAACAGTTTGTCAGAACTGTGACTAACAAGGACTGAACCCAATCACACGAGTCAGACGAGTTCAACTTAAGTTCTTTAATAAGGAAAAGTAACAACTTCATTCACAAAGTCTCTGATAACAAAAGTAGCAACAGAAAATCACTCTAAAGAGGAAATACTCCAAACTAAGGCGAGACAAAGTAGCAAAGAAACATGAAAACCTGACAATGGAAAAAACACAGCAAAGTATCAAAGGAAATACAAAACCTGATGTGACGTGGCCAAGACGTGACGTGAGGTGACTTGACTTGACATGACTTGACATGACTTGACTTGACTTGACTTGACATGACATGACGTGACGTGACGTGACGTGACGTGACGTGACGTGACGTGACGTGACGTGACGTGACGTGACGTGACGTGACGTGACGTGACGTGACGTGACGTGACATGACATGACATGACTTGACTTGACTTGACATGACTTACATGACTTGACGTGACTTGACGTGACTTGACATGACTTGACTTGACTTGACGTGACGTGACGTGACGTGACGTGACGTGACGTGACGTGACGTGACGTGACGTGACGTGACGTGACGTGACATGACTTGACTTGACTTGACATGACTTGACTTGACTTGACTTGACATGACTTGACTTGACTTGACATGACTTACATGACTTGACTTGACTTGACATGACTTGACATGACTTACATGACATGACTTGACTTGACTTGACTTGACTTGACATGACATGACATGACATGACTTGACTTGACTTGACTTGACTTGACTTGACTTGACTTGACTTGACTTGACATGACTTGACTTGACTTGACTTGACTTGACTTGACTTGACATGACTTGACTTGACTTGACTTGACTTGACTTGACTTGACTTGACTTGACTTGACATGACATGACATGACATGACTTGACTTGACTTGACTTGACTTGACTTGACTTGACTTGACTTGACATGACATGACAAAGCTGGATGAACTGGCCCAGGACAAAGGGAAACAGACTATACACACACACACACACACCAGGTAATGGGGAACAGGTGGAAACAATCAGGGCGGGGCAGACAATCAGACCAGAGGGAAACACACGAGGGGAGGGGAAGTGACCTGACACAAGAGGAGAGTGGGATTTCAAAATAAAACAGGAAGTCACGAGACAAGACACAAGAACAAAAGCTAACAAAACAAAACATAATTTCTATGATATGACACAATAATGGGCTGATCAGGCATAAAGAGATCTGAGCGGTGTTTGAAATGTGCCCCGGTGGTGACGAGCTGACAGAGACGCTCTGAGCGTCAGCAGGAATCAGACCTGCCCTCGCTTTCAGCAGCCTCTTCACTTCAGAAGGGGTTTGGGAAATGTTTTGTTATCTGACGGACCTGAAGGACCAGGCTCAGGTCCTTCAGGTCCCCACCTGAGGACGTCTGAGGGTCTCCATGTAACCTGAGTGCTGTGTGATGCAGAACCCGTCCAGTGTGCTGGACAGGAGGCAGAGGATGCTGCTCTGGCCCGCGGGACTCTTCACCGTCGTCCACTTCCCCGACGACGACGTCACCATCCTCTGGGACCGCAAGACCACCGTCCACATCCAGGTCGGACCCCGCTGGCAGGTAGGAGACGCCACACCGCGTCCAGCTGATGCTCCAACCCAGTCAGAGCTTCACAGCAGGGAAGTGTCTCAGATAAAGGTGGGATCGACTGATATTGATATTTCAGGGCTCATACTGATATTGAGCCCAGTAACATTCCATGTTACTGGGAGGTTCGGACCCATTGGACCCTCCATTATAAATGAATGGGAGACACGTGGAGTTTGTGTTGAGATGTTTCAGATGTTTCAGGCCTTTCTGAGTCTGCTGAGACACATTTCTCCCCGTCCATACCTTCATACTAAAACATTCTTACATATTCCCATAACCAAGCTTTACCATATTCACATTCATCACTGCTGGAAACGGCATGATCGTAACTGACAGTCAGACTGTGACCAGAACCAAACCAGGTGGAGAAATCCCCCTGTTCCATTAGATCAGATGGTCAGTCCGCTCCTCCAAACTCTTATAGATATAGATACATATGTGTGGTAAATATGTATGTGGTAAATTACAGCGTCACACCTTCCGGTGTCAGAGACGCCAGCACACACCTGGCTTCAATTAACAAATGTCTAATTCATGTTATCATATTAATTTAAAAGCATTTAAAGCCGATGAAACTTTATTTAAACTGAGAGCAGCTCAGTCACTTTCTGTCTTTCTGTCAAAATAAATGAAACATAAATCCACTGGAAACTGGAACCAGATTGCCAGAGACGAGGCTCCGCCCACTCGCTGCTGTCCCGCTGCCTGTCAGATGGAGGGGCAGAGCCTGACTGGTTTCCATATCGACCATCATGTCAGTAGTAATTACAAAAGTGATCACTGAAAAATTCTGAATATTGGCCCTGATAATCATTCAGGAGCAACAATCAGTCGATCCCTGATGTATCATGTTGATGCGGTCATGTTATTGATTATTGATTATTGATGCCCCGCCTGCTGGCAGTGAACCAGGTGCTGACAGTGTCACATTAAGACCACATTTCCCATCAGCCCCGGCACTTCCTGCTTGCCCTCTTCCTGTTCTGTCCAGATTTCCTGACTCTTTGAAACGTGTGTGCGTGTGTGTGTGTGTGTGTGTGTGTGTGTGTGTGTGTGTGCTCAGGGGAAGCTCAGCGGCCTGTGTGGGAACTTTGACCTGAAGACGGTGAATGAGATGCGAACGCCGGACAACATCGACTCCCCGACGCCGCAGGAGTTTGGGAACAGCTGGACTGCGACCGAGGCAAGTGGCACCTGATCGATTAACCTTCACTGAAGCAGGTGAGGCTGCAGGGACGCTCAGGTGTGACCTGGCAGCTCACACATCCAACTCAGACCAAACCAGCAGCAGCATGGACCCGAGGCCGTGTCTGCCTCTGAGTCCTCGCCGAGGGCTTGGTGCTTTGGCAGCAGGACCTGGACACCCCTCGCCTCGTACCTGAGGTCGGCACCGTTTGTTTGGGTCGGGGAGAAGGCGATAGCCCTGACCCTGGTGCCACCAAAAATTCAAAGCTGGCTTGGCTTTACAGGAACGCTCCAACGCTTTGGCCAAAGTCCCCTGAGACAGCCCTCAGACCAGATGTTGGACACCATTTTCACCTCTGTGCTCCTGTGGTTCACTTCACTTCCTGTTAGCTTAGCATGATGACATGTTTGTTTATTTGTTTTTTTTTAAACTGCAGTGGTTTGAGGAGAAGGCAGATGGTGGCGCTGTAACCTTCAGTCTGACTCAGTGACCTTCACTCCGCTGAAGGTCGAGGACGATCCATCGCCAACTGACTTCTCCTCAAACCTCAAACCTCAAACCTCAAACCTCAAACCTCAAACGTCACACGTCTCTGCTGTGGTTTTTAAATTCCAAGACGTGCATCAAGGATCAGTCAAGTTTCAAATCAAAGACCGGGAAAAAAAACCCACTGCTGCAACTGGTTCACCTTTAGTGTTAAAGCTCCGCCCAGTTCCTCCTCTCAGCAGCACTGTTGTGTTTTCAGGACTTTTTCACACTGAAACGCTCCCTCCTCCTCCTCCTCCTCCTCCTCCTCCTCCAGAGAAAATAGTCCCTAAGTGGGGAAACGTTTTGCTTTCCACAGTCGATCATCAGCTGTGTGGTTTCTGAGTTTATGAAGTGAAGCGGCTGCTTCAACCACAAACTCACAGTCTGACTGTGTGATGAAATCTTTATTGATAAACGGTTTGTTGATGTGGAAAACCTTCAGAATCACTGGGATGGAGTTTCACAGTAGAAACAAGTCTGATTTTAAAAGTGAAAACAACTTCCTGCTCAGTTTGGTTTAAAGGAGGAGGAAGGCTGTGTCTGCTTCCTGTCTGCCAGCTCAGAAAGTTTCTGTTTTGTTTTTGTTGTGTCTGTGAATCCATTCAGTGACGTCTCAGTCAGTCATGTGATAAGGTAGATTTGGTTCCATATGTCTGTGTGTGTGTGTGTGTGTGTGTGTGTGTGTGTGTGTGTGTGCAGTGTGTGAACAGCCCGGACATCAGACACCCCTGCACCCTCAGTCCTCTCAGGGAACCCTTCGCCAAGCGGCAGTGTGGCGTCCTGCTCAGCGAGGTCTTCCAGGCCTGCCACCCAGTGGTGAGTGACGGCATTACCGCCAGCCTCCCGGCCAATCAGAGCACACACCAAATCACAGAGCATATCACATCTCTTTAAGACGTTTCTCAGTCATTTGAGGTGAAAACGTGAGCGAGCAGTGTGGATGTGATGTCAGCCTCGTGTCTTTGTGTTTCTGGATCTTTGATGGACAAACATCAAATCCAGCAAGACGACTGGACTCATCATCACACACACACTCAGCACGGCCAAAGAAAAGAGTGGCCACCTACAGAAAAATGCAGAACGCACACACACACTACCACACACACACACACACACACACACACACACACAAATAGCTATTAAATGTTTTAATTTATTAAACAAAAACATGGAGCTCAGTTAAAATGAAGAACTGAAGTCGACTTTTCCAGCGATGTTCTGAGCGTCTGTCCGACATGGCGTCAGTTTGTGTGTGTGTGTGTGTGTGTGTGTGTGTGTTTCCTCCAGGTGGACGTCACCTGGTTCTACATGAACTGCCTGGCCGACACGTGTGGCTGCAACCGCGGCGGCGACTGTGAGTGTTTCTGCAGCAGCGTGGCGGCGTACGCTCAGCGCTGCTGCCACCAGGGCGTGTCTGTCGACTGGCGCTCGCCCTCCCTCTGCCGTGAGTCCAAACCCCCCCGACCTGCCCCGACACCCCCGACCTGCCCCGACACCCCTGACCTGCCCCGCACCCCCGACCTGCCCCGCACCCCCGACCTGCCCCGACCTGCCCGACACCCCCGACCTGCCCCGCACCCCCGACCTGCCCCGACCTGCCCGACACCCCCGACCTGCCCGACACCCCCGACCTGCCCCGACACCCCCGACCTGCCCCGACCCCCCGACCTGCCCTGACACCCCCGACCTGCCCTGACACCCCCGACCTGCCCCGCACCCCCGACCTGCCCCGACCTGCCCGACACCCCCGACCTGCCCCGCACCCCCGACCTGCCCCGACCTGCCCGACACCCCCGACCTGCCCGACACCCCCGACCTGCCCCGACACCCCCGACCTGCCCCGACACCCCCGACCTGCCCCGACCCCCCGACCTGCCCTGACACCCCCGACCTGCCCCGACACCCCCGACCTGCCCTGACACCCCCGACCTGCCCCGACCCCCCGACCTGCCCTGACACCCCCGACCCCCCCGACCTGCCCTGACACCCCCGACCTGCCCCGACCCCCCGACCTGCCCCGCACCCCCGACCTGCCCCGACACCCCCGACCTGCCCAGACACCCCCGACCTGCCCCGACACCCCCGACCTGCCCCGACACCCCCAACCTGCCCCGACACCCCCGTTGTTGTTGCTGTTGTTGTTGTTGCTGTTGTTGTTGTTGTTGTTGTTGTTGTTGCTGTTGTTTGTGTTGTAACTGTGTTTCTTCTCTCTGCAGCGTACGACTGTGAATACTACAACAAAGGTAGGCGCTCTGTGTTTTTCTTTTTATTCATCGGTTACAGTCCATGGACTTGAGGCTCTTCTAGTGAAATGAGGAAGAGTTTAAATCTCTAAATAAATAATAATAAATAAATCATAAATAAATAATTTTTGATGTCTGGCTTTGTGATCCCTGTCTAACCTTTTTTTTTTTTTTTAATCGTGATTGAAAAAACAACATAATGGCATACAAAGAATATGACTTTAAATGAACAAGTTAAATAATAATAATGATAATTCAAAACAACGTGGGATAAATAAAGGTTGCTCTTTAGAGTTCAGTGTGTATGAATCAGTGTGTGTGTGTGTGTGTGTGTGTGTGTGTGTGTGTGTGCAGTTCTGGGTAAAGGGCCTTTCAGGCTGCAGTCCTACAGGGAGCGGGCGGCTCAGCTGGTGGCCCGACGCTCCAGTGGCTCCGTTTTCCTGCAGCGCGGTGATGTCAGCGGTGGCGGTGATGGCGATGGCGGCGGCGTGCTCTGCCAGTTCATGATGACACCAGGCCTCAGCAGATCCCGGCCGCACGGTGAGATCCAATCAGATCCAAGTAGGACTCACTTCTGCAACATAACTTACTGGTGTTCAACGTGGGTCAGGTGTCAAAGGGTTAATCCTCCAGACAAAAACCAGTAGCAGTGATTATTGATGATTGTAACATGATGTTTGAATTGATTTGACAAGTCATGACACCTGGACAGTTCCAGAATGAACACAAACTAAAACATCTGTATGGTCAGGTGCAGCAGGTGCAGCAGGTGTGTCAGGTGTGTGGTCAGGTGTGTCAGGTGTGTCAGGTGTATGGTCAGGTGTATTTTATTTATTTTTATTTTTATTCAATTTATAAAGGACAGTGTGCACTTTCATTAGCTATTCAAGGAATAAAAAGATGAGTGCACCAGATTTAGCAAGAAAGCTAATTTCCATCCGTAGTCCTTACAAATAACATTAAAACAATCAACACAGTAAAACAAACATTAAAATAATCAACACAGTAAAACAAACATTAAAACGATTAACACAGTAAAACAAACATTAAAACAAATAGACCTGCACCTATCACATACCAATACACACAACATAAACACTACAGGCAGGCCATACAAACAGGTGTACGGTCAGGTGTGTCAGGTGTGTCAGGTGTATGGTCAGGTGTATGGTCAGGTGTGTCAGGTGTATGGTCAGGTGTATGGTCAGGTGTGTCAGGTGTGTCAGGTGTGTCAGGTGTATGGTCAGGTGTATGGTCAGGTGTGTCAGGTGTATGGTCAGGTGTATGGTCAGGTGTGTCAGGTGTATGGTCAGGTGTATGGTCAGGTGTGTCAGGTGTATGGTCAGGTGTATGGTCAGGTGTGTCAGGTGTATGGTCAGGTGTATGGTCAGGTGTATGGTCAGGTGTGTCAGGTGTGTCAGGTGTATGGTCAGGTGTGTCAGGTGTGTCAGGTGTATGGTCAGGTGTATGGTCAGGTGTGTCAGGTGTGTCAGGTGTATGGTCAGGTGTGTCAGGTGTATGGTCAGGTGTATGGTCAGGTGTGTCAGGTGTGTCAGGTGTATGGTCAGGTGTATGGTCAGGTGTGTCAGGTGTATGGTCAGGTGTATGGTCAGGTGTGTCAGGGGTATGGTCAGGTGTGTCAGGTGTTTCAAGTGTGTCAGGTGTATGGTCAGGTGTGTCAGGTGTATGGTCAGGTGTTTCAGGTGTGTCAGGTGTATGGTCAGGTGTATGGTCAGGTGTGTCAGGGGTATGGTCAGGTGTGTCAGGTGTTTCAGGTGTGTCAGGTGTATGGTCAGGTGTGTCAGGTGTATGGTCAGGTGTGTCAGGTGTTTCAGGTGTGTCAGGTGTATGGTCAGGTGTATGGTCAGGTGTGTCAGGTGTATGGTCAGGTGTGTCAGGTGTGTCAGGTGTATGGTCAGGTGTGTCAGGTGTATGGTCAGGTGTGTCAGGTGTGTCAGGTGTATGGTCAGGTGTGTCAGGTGTATGGTCAGGTGTGTCAGGTGTGTCATGTGTGTCAGGTGTGTCAGGTGTGTCAGGTGTGTCAGGTGTGTCAGGTGTGTCAGGTGTATGGTCAGGTGTGTCAGGTGTATGGTCAGGTGTATGGTCAGGTGTGTCAGGTGTGTCAGGTGTGTCAGGTGTATAGTCATGTGTGTCAGGTGTGTCAGGTGTGTCAGGTGTATAGTCATGTGTGTCAGGTGTGTCAGGTGTGCCAGGTGTGTGGTCTAAGACCTGAGGCTCCTGACTGTCTTATTCCAGTTGGTGTTAACATTTATTTTCTGACTTTCAGCAGCAGACACAACATGTCTTCACTGTTCTCAGGAGAACGTGACACACTTTACTGCCCAATACGTGCTGTCACCATAGCAACCAACCCCAAATGCCATTTTATTCTGTAGCAGTTGACCTGAGCAAACAGTTCCAGGTCTGTTCCACTCTGTTTAGGTTCTGTGGTCTAATCTGAGGCCAGCTGCTTCTGCTCTTCTTGTGTGTCTGTGTCTGTGTGAATCTGTGAGACAGCAGATGGTGCAGCGTGACTCCAGCGGCAGGCGGGTCAGGGATCACATTGCCAAATGCTAATATGGCAACCTGAGCTGCACCATGCGGCGGCGAGCCGAGCCCGGACTCGTCTCTGTTCAGAGCAGACTCGCTATCTGGCTCCAACTTTATTTCAGAATCACAAAGAAACATCTCCAGTTTGTGTCATAAAATATGAATGAAGTTCTGCTGTGTAGAGAAAACAGAGGGAAAGTCGGTCTGTACTGCAGTGTGCAGGCATGTGATCAGATCAGATCAGATCAGATCAGATCAGATCAGTCAGCACACTGAGACTGACAGCTTCTAAAGGTGAAAACAGCTCAGCTCGGTGAAGATGGAGGAACGTGTGGCAGGAAGCTCTGGTTTTTTCTTTTCTTTGGTTTTTACTGGATGATGGAGGATCGGATCAGTTGTCTATCTGCTTTCATTCTGATGATCCTTTTCTTTTCTCGCTCAGACACGTCACGGGTTTCCTTCGAGGCGGCCGACAGACCAAACTACTTCCTGTTTGTGGGCGCTGCAGGGCAGCTGCGGCTGGCCAAGTGGCAGGAGAGCGAGGCATTCTGGGACGGAGCCACCTTCATCCTGCACAGGGACACCTGGATCCCCGGCTACGACTCGCTGGAGTCGCACGCCAAGCCGGGCTTCTTCCTGCACGCCACGCCACCGCGGCTGCTCCTGCTGAAGTACAGACACACCAACAGCTTCCGCAAGGCCACGCTGTTCAGACTGACAGGTCAGCCACGCCAGCAGAGCCTCAGGGGCCCCAGGGGGTCTGCCTGGGGGCCCTGGGGGTCCATCAGGGGCCCTCAGCAACATGAACAGTTTAAATGCCTTTGAAAGGCATCTGACACAAGAAATCTGATCCAGCATCACTGATCTGACCATTAAGTATTTTATCATTTTAGTCATCGTGAAAACAATATTGCTAACTTACTCATGGCCTTTTCCCATTTTTTTTAGTCAAGTGAATTTTCTGGGGAAAAGGTAAAATCAGCAAATTATCAAAAACAAAAAACAAAAACACTGGAACATCAGTAAAAAAAATTGAAAAAACATTAAAATGAGCCAGAAATACTTTTAAAAATTGCAAGAAAACTAGACTTGTAATAATTAAAATGTGTTTAACCTTCAGATCAGTGATGCTCCACCACCATCTCCTGATACAGCAGATGGATTTATGATGATTGATGATAGCCCAATATTACTGATTGGTGTTCATTAAACAGATGCAGGAGGATCCATTTGAGAGTGCTCTAAGATTCCTGCATGAGGCCAGAGCTCCTGCCACCAGATCCAAACTGAGACCACGAGCATCTTGACATTGTGTGTGTGTGTGACATGCTGGTTATGTGTCTGTGTGTGTGTGTGGTGTCAGGCATTGGGCCAGACGTCCCGCCGGCTCCTCGCTGCCAGTGGAGGTACGACTCCTGCATCAGCCCCTGCTTCAAAACCTGCAGTGACCCGACGGCCAACTCCTGCGTCAACATCCCACGGTGGGCACGTGCGCACACACACACACACACACACACACACGCACGCACACACACACACACACACACACACACACACACACACACACACACACACACACACACACACACACACACCAGCTGCAGGTTCTCACAGGTGTGTTGTTGTCTGCAGGGTGGAGGGCTGCCTGCCGGTCTGCCCCGCCCACATGGTCCTGGACGAGGTCACCCAGAGGTGCGTCTACGTGGAGGACTGTGAGTATCTGACTGGAAATGGGTTCTGTGTGTGTGTGTGTGTGTGTGTGTGTGTGTGTGTGTGTGTGTGTGTGTGCGTGCGTGTCACTCTTTTGTCTCTGTCTATCTAACTATTTTTACTCTTTGGCTTCAGGCATTAAGCCCGCCATTGCAGTGGAAGCTGTATCACCATCCAGTATCGCACCGACATCTGCAGCTGTGACTTTGGCAACCAGCACCAGCGTCAGCCTCGCCACCCACTCCCCCACCGCCGCCACCCCGCCTCCACACACAGCTCCCACCACTCCGCCCACTGTCGGCACACAGACAACCGTGTCTGAGACTCCGGCAGAGCTGACCCAGTCAGTCGCCACTTCCTCCCCCAGCACATCAGCACCCCCTGCTGCCAGTCCAGCAGTGGCAGAGCCGCTGACCACTGCCAGAGTGACTACAGCTCCGCCCATCGGCGTAACGGGTACGACCACGTGGACCAGCAGGACACCAAGCACCACCACTGGTCCCAGCACATTCAGGACGAGCACCACTCCCGTCTCCATCACTGCCTTGTACTGGCTCACCTCTGCCGGCAGGCCCAGCACGGAGCCTCACCCCACCACAACGTCCATCACTGAGCAGACGTCCAGCACTGCGCCACCAACCACAACCTCCGTTGAGGGGCCGACCACCATCAGCGCCCTGCCTCCCGTCCCGCTGACAACGACCATGGCGACCACAGAGGCTACAACACACTCAGCAGCAGTCACTCCGATTGTCACCGTGTCCAGTGCTCGTCCAACTCATCCAGAGAGTCCTGTCACTACAGACAGGACAACATTGCCCAGAACGACGACTGCCGCACACACCGACACTGCGGCGACGGTGGACAGAACTCCGCCAACGACAACAACATCAGTCCCTCCTGGTTTACCAAGCACGGTGGCCACCACCTTTTCCCCCGGCCCGCCTTTGCCTCCCACTGAAACAGGAACCGTCTCTTTGCCAACTGTCACTTCAGCCCGAACCACAGAATCAGTCACACCGGTTGCTCCTTTCACCACACGCAAAACTACGATGCGCACAAGGCCGAGGACAACAGCACCACTGGTCTCCATGGTCACCACAGAGAAAACACTGCACACCCCTCCTACTGAGCTGGTGACTTCCACAACACCTGTACCTGAGTTTCCGCCATCAACTCCAGTCCATGTTGCACCAACCACACCTGTTCCTACCTCTCCTGAATCAGTAACAACAAAGAAAGTGACTGCTCCGGTGCCTGCTGTCTCTGAAACACCTGGAGCTACCACAACAAGGATGTCGCCGCCGTCGAAGATTACAGATGCTACATCTGAGCCCTCCACAGCATACACTGACAGAACTTCCTGGTCTGCTGCCCCAACGCCTAGAACCACAAAGACCTCAACTACAGCCCCTGCAGAGGTTCCAGAAACATCCACCACCTCCATAGGACCTCCACCTACAACAAGACCAACTGTATCACCGCTGTCGCCTGCTGAAACAACCACCATCCTGCTGTCACCCATCACTGAGAGCTCCACTGTCAGCCCGTCTACCACGAAAACATCCAAGCCATGGCGTCCTCCCCATCGGGAAACAACATCTACCCTGATCTTTACCACCAAAAACATCACCGCACCTGAGGTCACCTCCAAACCAGACGTCCCACCGATCATCTCCACCACCAGCACTCCGGTTCCTCACATTCCAGTAACAACACAGCCAGTTGGCACAACCACAGCAACTTCTGCTGCCACAACCACTGCCACCACCAAAACTACAGCTCTCCCAGAGATTTTAACCTCAGAAGTTACAACCAGAAGACCAGTTACAGCGGCACCTGAAACACCTCGCACCACAGCTCCTACCAAGACTCCGCCTGACGTCACTACCACGATGCTACGACCCGTCACCCTGCAACCTGTCACCCGTACAACGCCTCCAGTGACGAGCAGAGTCGAAGTGTCCACAAGCGCTACAACACCTGCACCTCCTTCTTGGTCACCACCTCGCCCAACTACCTCGACCGCGGCTCCGAGACCAACGACCTTCCCAGAAAGAGTCACCACCCGTGTGGTGTCCACTGCCAGAGCCACTCCCACTGCCACAACCAGAACGACAAGAACAACAACACTCAGAACGACCTCCAGGGCTCCTGTGACAACAAGGGTGACTCCAAGAATCACCACGACTGAGAGGCCAACTGTAAGGCCAAGCACTGCAAAGGTTACCATAGTAACAAGGCCTCCAACGGCAACCACTAGATCAACTCCTCCGGGCCCACCAACCATCACACCTAGCCCAGGCACGACGACCGTGTCAGGGGTCCCGTCTACAACCATGGTGACATCCACCAAGCGCGTCACTACGGCGAGCACCACTGAGCGAGTCCACATCACCACGCCGTTACCCAGTGTGACCAGCACAACTGCCACCGTCACAGTTCCTGTTCCTACTCTGTCTACTGTTACAGCATCTACCTCCATCCCCACAACGTCTGAGAAAATCCTAACTACGAAGGAGATTAAAACTTCCCCCTCCACACCCAGAACGCTACCACCCACCCGGGCAACCAGCACTGCTCCTCCTGCGACCCCTGTCTCAACGGCAACGCCGGCTCGACCCACTGAGCCAGAGCGAGTGGATCACACCAGTCCGGAGCCGACACCATCTCCCTCACCTGAACTTCCGTACACTCCGGTGGAAACCACCAGGCCCGCTGCGGAGGTCACAACATCGCTGGCGATACCTCCTGCCAGGATTTGCACTGTGGGTTCACTCCTCTCTCTTGTTATTTTAACACGCCACTGTTGTCGGGTGAAAACTTTGTATCTCCAAGATGTTTGCAGAACTGGAACATCTGTGGTTTCACGTTAGCCACTAAACAACATTATAGATAACAGCCACACCTTCTGAACATGAACACACTACAGTAACGCATCTTTTGGTCATTCAGTTTTCCTTTTGGAGACAGGCATTAAAAGCAAACAATTAGCGATAATAATTTTTTTTTTTTTTAGTAATTTTTGTATTTTAAAAACCAAATAACAAATAACATGTTTTTTAAAAATCCGATTATGAAAGGAAATAAAATGGCCAAAAGATACACAGATCTTTAAAATATGAACTTTCTTCTTCTTCTTCTTCTTCTTCTTCTTCAGCCAGTCACTACAGCTAAAGTGCAAAGAGGGAAAATTCTTTGATTGGAAGTTGATTGGATGTTTTACAGCCCAGTCATGTAAAAATGCCTGTGAGCAAAACCAAATGATTTAGTTTCTAGAAAAGAAAGTTTGCAGATGTTTTTTTTTTTTCCATCCATAGAGAAGACCAGAAGCTAAAATAGGAAAATCATCAACACTGGAGTTACAAGGTTTTCACTTGACATTAATGATAATAAGCTTTAATGTCAGATGCCTGATGGGTTCTGGGATGTAAATGAAGCCAGTCAACTGAGTAGAATTTCTTTGCATGACTTAGAAAATCTAGCAGCACTGGCTTGTGCAGATGGCACAAATTAGTATTGCCAGATCTGCCAACACCGCCCGCTGTTTACACAGGAACAAACAAAATATTACGCCTTCTCCTTTACCAGCAGGTTTGATTCAGCACCCTGACATGACACACATCACTCTGCAGACACTTAACGCTGTGCCACCAATGTTCCCCTGCACATTTTCCTCCACAAAAACACGAGGGACAGCCGCTGCATCTCCGTCTGCGTTCCTTTTGCAACATAACGGTTGCAATCTGAGCTGCATCTGTCCTGTATCACAGCAGATCGCAGAGCAGCAGGTCCCAACCACAAACTGTTTCCTGTCCTGTTCTCCGCCGGGACAGCAATCACCCTAAAAACTTAATAAATATGTAAACTGACTCAAGTGTTTCCAGGTCACATGAAATTTCAATATCAGTGTCAATATGAGCAAAATGTGTTCCAAACATATGAAATATGAATACTGAGATCTGGATCTATATTCTGTGCGACAGTCTGTTCTATATATTCTGTCCTACAGTCTGTTCTATATATTCTGTTCTGTATATTCTGTTCTACAGTCTGTTCTATATATTCTGTTCTATATATTCTGTCCTACAGTCTGTTCTATATATTCTGTTCTATATATTCTGTATTCTGTCCTACAATCCTTCTATATAGTGTTATATATTCCCACAGTGTTTTGACCGGTGTGGTTAATGGTGGTGTCTGTGTGTGTGTGTGTGTGTGTGTGTGTGTGTGTGTGTGTGTGTGTGTGTGTATGTGTGTGTGTGTGTGTGTGTGTGTGTGTGTGTGTGTGTGTTTGTGCTGTTCCAGCCTCCGTACGCAGAGTTCATAGACGAGTGCAGCAAGCTGATCTGCGTCAATGAGCAGCTCGTTCTCTTCAACAAGTCGCAGAGCTGCCCCTTCGCCTCCGCCCCCCCCAACTGCGGCCTGCTGGGCTTCGCCGTCCTCGTCAACGGGGACAAGTGCTGTCCTCAGTGGGACTGTCCATGTGAGCTTCGCTCTCTCTCTTTGTCATGGTTTGGACCAGGGGTGTTCAAAGGGTGGTCTGGGGCCCCCGGCGGTCCGTGAAGGTCTTTCAGTGGGTCCTCAGCAAAATGAGGAATATTTTAAATGCTTGTGAAAGGCGTCTGAATGCAGCACAAGAAATCTGATGTTGATCCAGCATCTCTGACTGATCCTTCATTATATTTTAATAATTATAAATATAGTTTTCTTGTAATTTATAAAACTTTTTTTCTTTTTTATGTTGCAGTACTTTTTTTGCTAATTTTCTTATCACTTTTTCCCTGCATGTGACTTAAAGAAGTCCAGTGAACTGTCTCAGGTGTCAAAGGGTTAATCTAGTGGACAAAAATCTGTATCACTGATTATTGATTATTGATTATTTGAACATGATATTTGAACTGATTTGACAGGTTATGACACCTGGACAATTTCATAATGCACACAAACCAAAATATCTTTTCACATCAGAGTGACCTCCTGTGGGGGCCCAGGTCATGGAAAAGTTTGAAAACTCCTGTTTTAGACCAAGGACCAGATATTTCATTACATAATGCACAATGTTCAAACAGCTGTAACCATGCACTAGGGAAGACAGTGCGTTTTATTTTTTGTCATTTAGCAGGTGCAGTCTAACGTTCACTTCTAAACCTCAGGTGGCCTCAGTTTAGCTGAGATACATGTGGAGGTTAGATGGAGATGCAGAGAGTTTATGGCTATAATTTATACATCTTTTAAAGGACTAATTGATCACATGCACATGATTAAAATGTTATAAACGACTAATAGTTACCCAGAATGTCCATAATGTTTGATCTGACTGTGTTGTGTGTGTTCCAGGTCGCTGCTCCATCTTTCCAGATCTCAACGTGATCACGTTTGACGGGAACAGCTTTGCCGTCTACAAGGCAGCCTCGTACATCGTGACCCAGCTGCCCAACGAGACGGTCAGCGTGGCGGTGCAGGAGTGTCCCACCGACGCCGACTCCGGCGTGAGTCTGCCTGCTCAGCGAAGTCATTTTCACACCTGTCGGCCTTCAGTTCGCTTTGTTTCCAGTCAGTGGAACAGCTGCTGCTTTGTTCTCTCTTGTCCACATGCCAAAAAATTCAATCAGCAGGAGCCATGTGGAGCTGCCAACTGACTGCAAGTAGAGCTCAGACAAATATCATGAGGTTGAAACCCGTTTGGTCAGTCCAGTAGGCCGCATGGCTCGCAGCGCCATCAGCAGCTTCATCACTGCAGTGCCCCTGTTTCTCCAGGCCCTCAGAGCCTAACTGCTAGCTCTTGTAGGCGGGTTGGATCTAGTTGAGTTCCCACCACAATCGAACTCTCTGGATTACAGAGAGTTTGTTTGCAGTGGGTGCAGCTGATGTACTGTTTTTGTCTTAGTGTTTCTAGGGCTGCACGATTATGGCCAAAATGATAATCACGATTATTTTGATCAATATTGTAATCACGATTATTCATCACGATTATTCATCATGCTAGGGAAAGCATCTGTATTTTTATTGCACTACTTTTAAACAAACAATATGTGAACAGTTTTCAGTGCAAAATGAAACTTTAAATAAGAATAAATGCTAATAATAAAAAAAAAATTACCCAAGAATTTAAAATTTACCAAGGGCTAACTGAATAAATATGCTGTTACAGAGTGCAAACACAAAGTGCAACTCAATGGAAACAATTACAGCTTATACAGAAAAGGCACTGACGTTAGGCTTAGGCGTGTCTTTGGGAGGTAGATGGATACGGTGTTGCCTGGTGCAGGTTATTTATGTTATGGTTGCCTGGGTTGCCGCTGGACATGAACGGGGATTTTGTGAAGCAACGTTAGCTTTGGCCTTCATGCATTCCTCGTACTTGTGTTTGTGATGTTTTTTCAGGTGGTTGAACAGATTAGTTGTGTTACCCTGCGGGGCAGACACAACTCTGCTGCACTCTTTACATGTAACGTCTTCTTGTTTAACATCACTTGCCCTGAAACCAAAACAAGTCCAGACAATGGATGTGGATCCCTTTTGAGGCACTAGCTCCTCACATGATGCTCCTCATCTCCAATTGCTGCCATACCTTCTTCTCCCGACATGACTTGCTTTGATCAGTCCACCCAGTAACTTGAGGCTGCTGCAGCAGGGCGCGCTCGCTTGTTATTTAGGCAGCTT
This sequence comes from Myripristis murdjan, assembly GCF_902150065.1. Taxonomy (NCBI): domain Eukaryota; kingdom Metazoa; phylum Chordata; class Actinopteri; order Holocentriformes; family Holocentridae; genus Myripristis; species Myripristis murdjan. The sequence goes on along the minus strand of NC_043982.1, from coordinate 46,884,750 downwards.
AATGAAGCCTTAACCATGCGTTCGCCCCCTGGAGCCCGCATTTTACATGTAAATATCGCCGACGATCAGGCTCATTTAATCGTGGCAGCCAATATCATGATCACGATTAAAATTTGATTAATTGTGCAGCCCTAAGTGTTTCCATCTGATTTTCTGTTTCTTTCTCAAGTTCCTCTGGAATTTCACCAACCTGTGTTTGGTGGCTCTCAACATCACCCACAAATCCAACCACATCGTCGTCGACAGGCTGCAGAGGAGGGTAGGGGGCGCCCTCACTTCTGCCTCATTTTTTCAAAAACTTTTTTAATACTTTAGTCTTTTAATAACATTGATTCAAAATGGATTTACCACCTAGTAAAATCCATTTGAATCTTTTTTCTTGGTCTTCAGCTCTATGTGAACTCACGCTACGCCAAGCCACGGTTCAGGAAGTTTGGCTTCGAGGTCCTGGACACGGGCAACATGTACCTGATCCGCAGCCCGGCCGGACTGAAGCTGCAGTGGTTCCACAGCACCGGCATGATGGTGATCGAGACCGACAGCCCCGGCAGCAAGCTCCCCACCATGGGCCTCTGTGGTCAGTTTCTTATTTCATATCTGCGGTAGTGCTGCAGGCAGTTCTTTCCTGAACTTGCTCAAATAATCACAGTAGCAAAAGTAAAACACGGTCGCAAAGTGAATTTTAACAGCAGAAGCCGTTAAATTGAGTAACAATAAAAATAAGATAAATCAGTCAATTAACACAAATTAGTCAAATACAGTGTGATAAAATAAAATATTCAAAACAATAAAAGCAGTAGCACTGGATACTCGGTACTGAGACTCCATAACTTTGTTTTATTTATTTATTCATTTTTTGTTCACTGTCTAATGTCTTCTGGGTAACAGCTGCTTTAGACTAACTGCACCAATCAGGGAAAATATCGCACATCCTAATCTTATGAGATATTGATATTGCTCATGATTAACATATTAAAAAATGGTGCGTCTAGCACTCACCAGACCTTCATCTGCAGTGTTGGTCAGCTGGAAGGATTCCTCGCAGTAGGAACTGACTTCTATTGCAGAAATGTCCATGAAGCTGTTGTGTTGCATGTGGCGTTTTGAAGGAGTCTGGTTTCTCTCCTCAGGCGGCTGTGATGGCGACCCCACCAACGACCTGGTGCTGCCCAACGGCACCGTGGTGTCAGAGAGTGAGGACCCGGCGCTATTCATTGACAGCTGGCAGCTTCCCAACACCACCGGCTACATCAGCCACAGCCGCCGCCGCGAAGTCAACTGCTCCACCAGCGACTGCTCGCGCTGCCTCGCCATGCTGACCAACCAGACCTTCACCGCCTGCCACGCCTTCGTACGCACACGCCCTGTCACCATTTACTGGAACATTTCACCTTTAAAACAGGCAGAGCTTTGCAGAGCATGAGTAAAACACAGTATCATCAGCAAAAGGGATTAATAATCAAGACCCAAAGAGTACTTTGAAAAAGATTCTTCAGAGAACTTTTTTTTTTAAAGTTAGTTGGAGAACCTAAGTAACTTACTAAACTAACATAAGACATACTCAACACATCCATGACTGTTGAACCCACCAGTATCTTTGTTTTCCATACTTTAGTCCACTGGTATTTTTAAAATGACAGTTTTTTAAAAATTCACGTACCCGCTGCAATACTCCAATGTACCCCCAGGGGTACATGCACTCCCATTTTAGAAACACTAATATAGACTGAGTAAAGGCAAAAAAAATCTAAAACAAACAAACAAACAAACAAACAAACAAAAACAAGCAAGCATAGCAGTGTAAGTCACATTGGGTCAAAATGTCATCAGCTGCCATTAACCCGCTCCTGATGGTTTGCAGGTTCCTCCCAGCACGTTCTGTGAGGTTTGGGTACGCGATGCAGAGTACGTCAACAACCACTGTGTGGCGCTGGCGGCCTACTCAGCTTCCTGCCACAAGTTCAATGTCTGCATCGAGTGGAGGAGTCCGGACTACTGCCGTAAGCCCTCTTTGATTGATTCAGCTGAACTCACATCACATGTATCTGTTGTCAGGGGAGAATCCTCAGCCTCCAAATGTCTTCAAGAAATAAGATTTCAGATTTTAGATCAGCCGTCCTCCGTGTTTCTGACTTCATCTGATTGGGTGTGAAAACGTGAGGCCTGGTGTTGTAGAGCTGTGTGTGCAGAGCGGAGTTTGATGCCTCAGTGGAGGTTAAAACACTGGAGTGAGGACCTTCTGTCCCGTCTGTCCTGCAGCCTTCGTTTGTCCCGAGGCTCTGCGGTACCAGGCCTGCCTGCCCGCCTGCACCGCTCCGTCCTGCCCCAACCAGGACTTCGAGGCCGACCCGGACCAGTGCTCAGGCCTGACCGAGGGCTGTGTGTGTCCCGAGGGAACCCTGCTGCACCGGCCCTACTCCACCCTCTGCATCCCCCCCGAAAAGTGTGGTAAGACACCCATGAGGTAAAGCAACAGAGCTCCGCCCACGGTGTGAACAGCTGACATGCGCTTCTACAGGAGCGATATCGCTGAGCCGCCATCTCCCTCTCCTCCCACCTCTCTGGGCCTGCTCAGGTAGATCTGTTCCAACCAGCCCAAACCCTCCAGAGCCGAGCCACTAAAGTAGAGTCACTTTATTTTCCTGCTGAGACGCACACAAACCAAAGACAGCCAAACAGAGGTTGGTGCACATTATGGGGTCACATTCTCTACTGTCACTTTTGCTTCAAATGTCAGGAAAAGCTGCCAAATGGCATAAAATCCCACAGCAGACACTTGGAGAGAGTATCCTACCTTCTCTTGTTTATTAAAGAATTATTAGCTATTGCATAAACTCTTTTATCCAGTGAGAATACAGAGGAGGGAGAGGGCTTCCACCTGAACAGCGTGAGTCACCTGGCCAACTGTGTGCCAGCATGTTGCACTAATAATTACTTAGAAATTATTTATGGCTTTCTCTGACTAAATCTACTAACTGAAGGGAATCTCAGCGTGCACGCTCATCTGCTTTTATACTGTCATAATATACGTGGTCAAAATCCCGATTTTACAATTAAGCTGTTTTTGCACCAATTTAAAACTTAAATCCCAATTAATCTATTTAATTGATTTATTTAATCTGATTTTTAGGTTTAAATATATAATCATTTATAATACATAATTTTAATAATTATGAATACTTTTCTGGTATTTTTTCATTCAAAAATGCAGTTTTAGGTAATTTTATGTTTTGTTTTGTTTGTTTTTGACTAATTTAATAATAGTAAACATTTTTAATCCAAAACAAGGTTTAATTGAATATCAGCCCTAAACAAGTGTTATCAGTGCCCTGGATTACCAATAATCTGTATCGGTATCGGCCCTGAAAAATCAGTATTGGTCAAACACTATTTGGTACGACATCATAAAAAATCCAAAGCAGATCTGAATGTACAGAGCCTACAGTTATATTTCTGCTCTGTGTGTGTGTGTGTGTGTGTGTGTGTGTGTGTGTGTGTGTGTGTGTGTGTGTGCAGCCTGCACGGACAGCTCCGGCATGCCTCGCTCTCACGGCGAGGTGTGGAAGGCGTCTAAAGATGGCTGCTGCATGTATCGCTGCGACAACGACTCCATTGTGCCGGTGGAGTATGACTGCTCCGGCGTCACGCCGCCCGTCTGCCGCCGCGCCGGCGAGGTGCTCATCAGCCTCGCCGACGACGCCAGCTGCTGCCCGAGGAAAGCCTGCGGTGAGCCGCCAGCGCACAACACACACACAGTGAAACAGCTGCACAAAATCACTGCCGGCCACTGAGAAGCAGCCTCACCGCCGCCCCTCAGTCAGGCGGCGCTTCAGGCATTTTCTTTACTTCAGCCAACAAAACCACCTCAGGTTCAGGTGAGACGAAGGTCGGGTTCAGGAAGTAAAACCGCCCGGTTGAGGTAACGTGAAGTACCAAACACCACGACCGCTTGGCGCCGGGTCTCCTCAGTAAGAGTCGGCTGTTTGATTCGCCCCCCTCCCTTCCTGCCTCTGAGCACGGCCTGGAGACCAAGGGTTATCCATGTTCTTCTGAAACTGTACAAATGAGTGTAATCCATGACAGTAAATAGGTTGGTCTCAGTGTTTAGGGCTCCTGCAGACATGTCAGAGAAAATACTCAGAAAGAGGCAGGGCCTTTTTCTCTTTACCTCGTGTGAAGTTTGTTCCATGAACCTGCAACAACCTTGCTTCCCCTGCATGGTGTTTCCTATTAAATATTCATGATGATTATATGTACTGCATACAGTCAGGAGGGTGATCATTTTCAAAATCACTGCGGTGTTGACCCGAGGCCCCTGCAGCCTTGGCATCCCGTGGCGGTCAGTTCGGGTGGGCGGTCCTGAAACGCTCCGTGCATCCTGCTGGTCGACAGCTGTTTTGGGGCGAGCGGCTGGGTCAGGCGGGGGGTGAGGCAGAACACACACACGCCATGCAACGCAAATGAAATGCAGATCATACACTATATTACCAAAAGTATTCGCTCACCTGCCTTTACTCATACTATGAACTGAAGTGCCATCCCATTCCTAACCCATAGAGTTCAATATGATGTCGGTCCACCTTTTGCAGCTATTACAGCTTCAACTCTTCTGGGAAGACTGTCCACAAGGTTGAGGAGAGTGTTTATAGGAATTTTTGACCATTCTTCCAAAAGCGCATTGGTGAGGTCACACACTGATGTTGGTCGAGAAGGCCTGGCTCTCAGTCTCCGCTCTAATTCATCCCAAAGGTGTTCTATCGGGTTCAGGTCAGGACTCTGTGCAGGCCAGTCAAGTTCATCCACACCAGACTCTGTCATCCATGTCTTTATGGACCTTGCTTTGTGCACTGGTGCACAGTCATGTTGGAAGAGGAAGGGGCCCGCTCCAAACTGTTCCCACAAGGTTGGGAGCATGGAATTGTCCAAAATGTTTTGGTATCCTGAAGCATTCAAAGTTCCTTTCACTGGAACTAAGGGGCCAAGCCCAGCTCCTGAAAAACAACCCCACACCATAATTCCTCCTCCACCAAATTTCACAGTCGGCACAATGCAGTCTGAAATGTACCGTTCTCCTGGCAACCTCCAAACCCAGACTCGTCCATCAGATTGCCAGATGGAAAAGCGTGATTCATCACTCCAGAGAATGCGTCTCCACTGCTCTAGAGGCCAGTGGCGGCGTGCTTTACACCATTGCATCCGACGCTTTGCATTGCACTTGGTGATGTGTGGCTTGGCTGCAGCTGCTCGGCCATGGAAACCCATTCCATGAAGCTCTCTGCGTACTGTACTTGGGCTAATCTGAAGGTCACATGAAGTTTGTAGCTCTGTAGCAATTGACTGTGCAGAAAGTCGGCGACCTCTTTGCACTATGCGCTTCAGCATCCGCTGACCCCTCTCCGTCACTTTACGTGGCCTACCACTTCGTGGCTGAGTTGCTGTTGTTCCCAAACGCTTCCATTTTGTTATAATAGAGCTGACAGTTGACTGTGGAATATTTAGGAGCGAGGAAATTTCACGACTGGATTTGTTGCACAGGTGGCATCCTATGACAGTTCCACGCTGGAATTCACTGAGCTCCTGAGAGCGGCCCATTCTTTCACAAATGTCTTGTTTCACAGTCTGCATGCCTGAGTGCTTGATTTTATACACCTGTGGCCAGGCCAAGTGATTAGGACACCTGATTCTGATCATTTGAATGGGAGAGCGAATACTTTTGGTAATATAGTGTATTTCAAGGGGTTAAAAAACAGACTGGCTTTTTGTTTTGTGTTTTTTGTGGGAGCAGAGTCTGAGTGAGAGGTCTGCCTCGCCGAGTTTCAGCACCTCGATTGGACGGTCTGACACAAACTGAGGTCACGGTTTTAGGGGATTCCTCTCCTTCAGCATGCAGTGATCTGGTTGGAAGGCTGCCGTGCATTATTTAAATATGATTTATGAAACACTGCTAATCATCAGAGTAAAAATCATTATTTTTCTATCAAAACCAGCGGTGCAATGTGCTGCACAACAGCAGGAATAACAATCCAGGAACAACAGAAAGATGCCAGGAATTTACAGTTTTTCTCCGTTGGTTTGGCTCATTTCTTGAAACTGAAATGACATTCTCAAAATAACATGGACAAAACTCCAAACCTCTTAGCAATTGTTCAAAACATACTGGAACATCTCATTCATTTCATGAAATTGTAAATGTCTTAGTACATGTCTCAATGTCTCAGTACATCTTTGCAAATGATTTAGTACAGTTAGCCTACAGTTAGCACAGTTAGCCTACAGTTAGCCTACAGTTAGCCTACAGTTAGCACAGTGAGCCTACAGTTAGCCTACAGTTAGCCTACAGTTAGCACAGTTAGCCTACAGTTAGCCTACAGTTAGCCTACAGTTAGCCTACAGTTAGCACAGTTAGCCTACAGTTAGCCTACAGTTAGCCTACAGTTAGCCTACAGTTAGCACAGTTAGCCTACAGTTAGCCTACAGTTAGCCTACAGTTAGCACAGTTAGCCTACAGTTAGGCTACAGTTAGCCTACAGTTAGCACAGTTAGCCTACAGTTAGCCTACAGTTAGCCTACAGTTAGCACAGTTAGCCTACAGTTAGCCTACAGTTAGCCTACAGTTAGCCTACAGTTAGCACAGTTAGCCTACAGTTAGCCTACAGTTAGCCTACAGTTAGCACAGTTAGCCTACAGTTAGCCTACAGTTAGCACAGTTTCCAAGTGAATAGATCTTGTTGATCTAAACTGACTGTTGGGTTCTCAGTCTAATGTCTAATGGTTGTTCTCTCCAAAACATGTCAGCATCATTTCATTGTATAAGTCATCACATGCACAATAGTCTGTTCAATTGTCAGAATTAGTCAAGAACATAATACCATGAATAATACCATATATGAATCACCTCATGGAACATTTGATAAATTGTTTACAGTTTTTTTCAGTAATTTTTTTCCAGTATAATGAAACTGGGATCCACTTTGTCGTCATCTTCACCTCCAAACCACAGCAGAAGTTTTCTTTTGCAAATGTGTTCATACCTTTTCATTGGATTCACACATTTTTCACGCTCTTTTGCACATCACTTCTCACATGTGTCATTTCCATGGCTCTGACTCCATTGACTTCACTGTGGAGGTCAAAAGCAAAACATCTGCTCACAGCTGATAGAAATGAGCTGCATCACTGTGAAATCACTAGTGCACCTGCATCACTGCCCTTTCCACAAATCACCATTCACCAATCAATCAGGATGCACCTAAAAGGGGCCTATAAATTGTATTCTGTATTTTTTTTTTTCAACTCCTTTGAGTTTTTCTGTGTAATACTGTATGTGAATTACAGTATTTCAGTTTTTGCCATCAATACAGTAAATTTTCACTTCAGACTCTTTCTAAGTTTGGATGCAGTTCTTTACTGTAAGTTGACATTTGAATGTGTAGCACACAGGAGAACCTTGTTCAAACTGACAGCTGTATTTTGTATTCTGCTGTCAGCTGTGTTACAGTACAGTAGAGCTGACTGAAGGAATCTACTCATTTGGGAAGAAGTTGAGTTGTTTGAGGGAAATATTGGCTTTTGCTACTTGCTTTACAATATGTAATGATGTAAGTCATCAAAAAAAATATGACTGCAATGCACACAGGAGAAAGTAAGGTTGAACCTGCTCAGACTGAAAAGGGTGTGTTGCATTTTGGTGTTGAGTATGAAGTGAGTGAGTGAGTGGATTAGTTGTATTGGGCGCTGACAAAATGTGCTTTTTCTGCATGTTTGAAATGTTTTGTCATGGAAGCAAAGCAAACAAAATGTGTTATTTTGGGAAGAGAGCCTCTCATTAGGCTGATGGATTTACTGTTTTGATATCATGGTTTCTGAGTTGAAAAAAACTGTAATGGTTACAATTTCCTTGGCAGTATGAGTGCAACGTGTGATGTCAAACCTTGGAGGCTACTCTTACCGTAAAATCCTTTTTTTTTTTTCTCAGTTTTATACACAATTGTATTCTGTTAGCTAGACAAAAAAATAGTACAGTAACCACTGTCAGTGAAGGACTGGGCTAAGACTGAGAGGTGGACATGAGGGATATTTCAATGGTCCTCTGCCATAGTGACAAAACATCTAAACATTTTGACTTGCAGTGCTTACACAATGCCAAAGGGACGATGCATTTTGGGGGCACTGACTATTGATATGATAAAGAAACTTCATTTTGACACATGAGTGAACTGTTTTGGGAGAGATATGAGCTTTTGCAGGTGATCCATGGTGTTGTGCTGAACCATCCAGGTTATTTTGGCAAAAGCACCAAGCGTGTTGAGAACGTCCGGTCTGTTTCAAGAAATCAGCCAAAGCAATTGAGAAGGATCTTTCTCATTTTGGGGGCGCTGACTATTTATATGGGAAAGGAATTTAGTTCTGAAGCATGAGTGAACAGTTTTGGGAGAGATATGAGCTTTTGCAGGTGATCTATGGTGTTGTGCTGAACTGTAAGACTGTTTTGCCAAATGATCTTGAAGTTTTGAGAATGTAATTTCAGTTTCAAGAAATGAGCCAAACCAATGGAGAAAAACTGTAAAAGAAATGATGAAATACAGCATTAAAACCAAGTCACAGATTTAAAGAACAAGAAAGACGGACAGCATCTGCAGGACCCTAACCCTGTGTGTGTGTGTGTGTGCGTGTGTGTGTGTGTGTGTGTGTGTGTGTGTGTGTGTGTGTGTGTGTCTGTGTGTGTGTCCAGTTTGCAACCAGAGTGTGTGTGAGCTGTCACCTCCAGACTGTAAATATGGAGAGAAGCTGGTGTCGTACTACAGACAGGACTCCTGCTGCCCCGACCACGTCTGTGGTGAGTTCACCCTCTGACTGACTGACTGACTGACTGACTGACTGACTGACTGACTGACTGACTGACTGCTGACTGACTGACTGACTGACTCCTGACTGACTGACTGACTGACTGACTGACTGACTGCTGACTGACTGCTGACTGACTGACTGACTGACTGACTGACTGACTGACTCCTGACTGACTGACTGACTGACTGACTGACTGACTGACTGACTCCTGACTGACTGACTGCTGACTGACTGCTGACTGACTGACTGACTGACTGACTGACTGACTGCTGACTGACTGACTGACTGACTGACTGACTGACTGACTCCTGACTGACTCCTGACTGACTGACTGACTGACTGACTGACTGCTGACTGACTGACTGACTGACTGACTCCTGACTGACTGACTGACTGACTGACTCCTGACTGACTGACTGACTGACTGGCTGACTGACTGGCTGGCTGACTGACTGCTGACTGGCTGACAGTCAGTCACTACATGATTTCTAGTCACAAATATTAAACATGTTCATTATTTATGATCTCTCCTGAGCTGATCGGACCGGACAAAATCACTCTGAACACACCACACACACACACACACACACACACACACACACACACACACACACACACACACACACACCACAGGGACATCACATACACACCACAGGGACATCACACACACACCACAGGAACACCACACACACACCACAGGAACATCACACACCACAGGAACATCACACACACCACAGGAACATCACACACACACCACAGGGACATCACACACACACCCCACACACACACCACAGGGACATCACACACACACACCCCACACACACACCACAGGGACATCACACACACACCGTGTCGTTTACAGTGCGCCCTCTGCTGGCTGAGATCAGAGGGGAGGACCGGGCCTTAGTGAGCCAGCTGTGCAATGATGGACTTCCATTTCCATGTTCTGATGTTTCTGTGTGTGTGTGTGTGTGTGTGTGTGTGTGTGTCTGTGTGTGTGTGTGTGTGTGTGTGTGTGTGTGTGTGTCAGAGTGTGACCCGGAGCTGTGTGAGTCACATGTTCCCGCCTGCAGAGACGACCAGACCCTGATCTCGACCCGGGCCGAGGGGAGCTGCTGTCTGGCCCACATCTGCAGTCAGTTTGATTCTTAGTGATCTGATTTATTCATGTATCCAACAGCAACACACACACACACACACACACACACATAGAAAACCCGTGGAGCCCTGTGCTGAGGTCGGACCTCCCAGCAGGTGAGCAGAGGTGCGGGTCACAGAGTAAAGCGGCTCACTGGTTCATCAGATGGGACGGTTCCCCTGTCAGGCTGGACGTCCCGTCGGCCGCTCAGCTGGGCGCTCTGATGTCACACACTCCAAAGCCCCAGTTTGTCATTCAGTTTTCAGAGAAATCGAAGATGATGGGAGGGCAGCTCTGCGTCACGGAGCCACGCGGCGGCCATGTTCCTGCTCGCTGTCCTCGCCTGGTGCTGCTGCCTTCCTGAGCCTGACGCCACAGCAACATGGCCGCCGCGTGGATCCCATCATATTGGTACAGAGAGATTAAAATCACCGTTAAAATGATGATAGTCAGAATAACTATGAAATATCCAATCCAATCCACTCTATTTATGTAGCACAAGTTGAACAAACACAAGGTTTTCCAAAGTGCTGCACAGCAAGATAAAACACCACAAGGTGATGCAGTAGAAGCAGAATAAAAAGGTAAAATACACAATAGGATAATACAATAAAATAAGATAAAATAAATCAAAACAAAACAAAATAAAATAATTTAAAAGGAATAAAATAAATTAATTTAAAATGCACTGCTTGCACAGGATAAAAAACAAAAACATGCACACATAAAATCATATGTTTTTATGCTGCTTCTATTATTTTTTATTGCTTTTAGTTGCTTGTTAAATAAGTTCTTTTTAATACATATTTATGTTGCCTGTATTGTTTTATTGTGTTTAATTGTATTGTTTTTAATATATTAATACTCACTCATTTATTACACTACTTTTTATATCGCTTTTTTCTATTCCGTTTAGTATTGATTGTATTTTACTCTGTTGTCTTGTAGTTTTTAGCTCCAGTGTTTTCCTCATGGGGGCGCTCTACACCGGGAGCTGTGTCTGGCCTGCCTGCAGGGGGTGCCGTCCTGGGGGCTGTCCTGGCCTGGATGGTTGGGGGCCCTGCTCCAGGGCCTTATGGCCGTGGTGTGGGCTCCTGTCTGTCTGGATTGGGGTGGTCTCTGTGGTGGCGCCCCCTGTAGTCGTGGGCTGGGACGCCTCTCGGTGTGGATGGCTCCCAAAGAATGAATGGTGTTTCCTCATCTGGTCCCTCAGTGCTCAGCCATGTTTCATTCTATCTTTGGGTGTGGTTGGGGTGGGCTGGGGCGTGGTGGGGTGTATGCCTGGAGTGTATGCATGTGTGAAATATGTTGTACTTGTGTGTGTGTGTGTGTGTGTGTGTGTGGGTGAGTATGAGGGGGTGGGGGATTAGGGTTTTATGTATTTTAATGTAAAGCACTTTGTGTTGCATTTGTTTTATGTATGAAAGGTGCTATGTAAATAAAGTTTGATTTGATTTGATTTGATTTGATTTGATTTAAAGGCAAATTAAAGATTTTGAACTAAAGCCGAGGCGTGTGTTTCCTGCAGTGTGCTCCTCCTGTCCGGATGCACTTCCTGTCTGCCAGGAGGGCGAGGTGCTGACGGTGGACGGGAACACGACGGACCGCTGCTGTCCTGTCTACCACTGTGGTCAGAACACACACACACACACACACATAAACACACACAGGTGTAAATAGCTGTAAATGCAAAATTTGCTTGCTTGTTTTGTGATTTGCACTGTGTGTGTGTGTGTGTGTGTGTGTGTGTGTGTGTGTGTGCAGTGTGTGAGCCCTACAGGTGTCCTCAGGTCAGCTGTCCAGTAGGGATGTCTGCAGTGTCAGTGTCCAGTCCAGATCTCTGCTGCCCCACACACACCTGTGGTAATCTGTGCTACTGATGAATTTAAAATCAAAGGAAACATGACGGGATACACACTTGTCTCTGTGCGGGACACACACACACACACCAGCATGCTGCAGGATAACACACTCTTCATACACATTTTACACACTGTACACACACACACACGCTTTGTACTCATGTTGTCTTGGTGTGTGTTTTCAGAGTGCGCCTGTGACAAGATCTCAGCCCCGAAATGTGGCCTGGTGCGTCCTGACACACACACACACACACACACACACACACACACACACACACACACACACACACACACACACACACACACAAAGTTATGGAAATGTAACTGACTGGCTCTGTGTAAATTATATGACAAAACTTTGCTGACAAAACTAACCCTGGCTGTGTGTGTGTGTGTGCGTGTGTGTGTGTGCAGGGTGAGTCCTCCCAGCTGGACCGGGCCTTCCTGTCTGACCCACAGAACCAGTGTGCATGTAAAAGATACAAGTGTGGTGAGTTTTCTGAACGGTGTTCACTGTGAGCGAAGCTCAGTGTTTACGTTCAGACCTGCCGTGAGGCCTCTGAAGAGCCATCAGTCAATGATCCCAGTTTGTTACCTCTGACCTCTGCTGTTTGTGTGTGTGTGTGTGTGTGTGTGTGTGCGCAGTGCGTGAGGCGGTGTGTGTGGACGGCGAGCGGGGTGTGATGCGGCCGGGACAGACACTGGTGGAGCACGGGGAGGACGGACTGTGTCACATGAAGCAGTGCACACGCAGCCTGGACCCCGACAGCGGGCATCACCTGCTGCGCACCAGCAGCACTAACTGCTCCGCCCACTGCCAGCCGGTGAGCCCAGGACACCTGTCTCACACACACACACACACACACACACACACACACACACACACACACACACACCACCTGGACACCTGTTTCATACACACTGCGCTCAGAAACCTCTTGAACTACGCCTGTGGAGGTTCTCCGTCCGCAGCTCCTGGTTCTCCACACAGAGCTGAGTGGAGCTCAGCTGGTTTCTCTTCTTCAGCTCTGACCTACAGGTGGGGCGTCTCAGCTGTTTCACCTGGAGGACGTTCTCCAGGTCGCTGACTCGTTAGTGCTCCTCCCTGCTGGGACTTCATTAGTGTCGTTAGGGTCACATGACTCCAGGAGTGAACGACGGTCTTGAGCCTTGGTCGTTGGGTTCACCTGGTGGTCATTGGGGTCTGCTGGTGGTCGTCAGGGTTAACTGATGGTCGTTAGGGTCACCTGGTGGTCGTTAGGGTAAGCTGGTGGTCGTTAGGGTCACCTGGTGGTCGTTAGGGTACGCAGGTGGTCGTTAGGGTAAGCTGGTGGTCGTTAGGGTCACCTGGTGGTCGTTAGGGTACGCAGGTGGTTGTCAGGGTAAACTGATGGTCGTTAGGTTCACCTGGTGGTCGTTAGGGTAAGCTGGTAGTTGTTGGGGTCACCTGGTGGTCTTTAGGATCACCTGGTGGTCGTTAGGGTCACAAAGGGTCAGAAGTGATGGCAGGACAGTGTTGTCGGTTGGAGATAGATGGAGTGTGTCAGTCCTTCCTGTCCAACACATGAATGTCCTGGAGGAGCGTCTCGTTCAACACACACACACTCCCTGTCACGCAGAGCTCTTTTACCTCAGTGTTCTGCGCCGCCGTGTGCTGCAACAGAAACACCAGGAAACCAGCAGCATGGCGACATGTCACAATAAGGTGTGACTTTGAACAGGTAGAAAGGTGCTGAAACCTTTCAGCGTAATCTTTTAATGATATCTTCAGATCCTTGTATCACAGAGATACTGCTTTTAAAGGTGCAGTGCGTAAAACTATATTAAACTAAGGATTCAACTGACAAAAAAACAACAAATGAAAAAAGAAATGAATAAAATTTGAAGGTTGAATTTAAAAGTTTCTCATCTCTGCTCGACAGATAAATTTTGTGCTTCCAAGTTTTTGTCAGTGGAGTCTAAACAGTCCTCATTTCAGTCATCCCTGAATTCTATACAGTGCACCTTTTAATTAAAAAGGCATACACCTCATGATGTCATACATTCAAATAAAATAAAGCAGCAGCCTATATCTTCAATATGTTATACTAACCAGGGTATTTTTTTTTTTATCATACTCACATCTTCATTAAAAAAAAAAATATATATATATGATATTATATATGTGATATGATATTATCAGGAAATAAATTATTACTCGTTCACTCCTAAATACATAAGGAGTTTTTTCACATTAGTAACACATTTAGAGACATTTTATTGGATTTTGAGTTTCACATGTTTCAGTAGTTATGACATTTTCAGCTGCGACATCCTCATGTCATTCCAGTGTGTTGATTATAATAAAAACACAGATCTATCTGGTCTGAAACTCATGTTTTTTTGTGTTTCAGAATCAGATCTACGTTCCTCCTAAAGACCAGACGACATGTTGTGGTGTTTGTAAGAACATTTCCTGTCTCTACCAGAGTGACAACGGGACTTCAGTTCTGGTTAAGGTAGGCCAGCACAGGAAAGGTTTTTTTTAATGTAATCCTGTTGTTTCAGTGTCTGCATTAAGATCGGACTGTGATCCAATCACATTTTACTTCACATGTCACATCCTCAGATCCTCAGTACCCACACATGAGATGAAGTGAAGTGAAGTGACCTTTAGTTATTGCTTTTCTTTTTTTCTTCAAAGATTTGTTTTTAGAGTTTCTGCTTTATTTGATAGTGATAAAAGAGTGGCAGGTAAGGAGGGTAATCCAGTATGTCCGCCTGCATCTTTGTTGGATGTGGATTGGAGCTCATCTGCATTTACATCTTTCTTTCACAACATGTCCTGACCGACTCCGGAGAGTTCCTGAGCAGGACCATCTGGAGTTGAGTTCTGTTCAGACAGATTTCCAGCTCACCTGGTCTAGTTTGGGCCAATCACAACTGTCTATCTAATATGGGGTGGGTTTAATTAGGGCCCGAGCACTGGAACAGTGCGAAGCCCTATTGTTTTTGCTTCGTTTTTTCTTCTTCTTATTATTATTACGCCCAAATAACCCTTAATTTGACCCCCTAAACATGCTCAAAAACTCACCAAATTCGGCACGCAGGCCAGGTCTGGCGAAAAATTTGATAAAATGGACAAACGGACCCCCCAAGTGCAAAAATGGGCTCGGTAGCGCCACCTAGGGACACAAAGGCAGCTGCTGTGGCCCACAGGAATGTGATAGAAACACCAAACCAACGCCGAAATGTAGGTCTCATCAAGCCCTACAAATCACGCGCTGACACCCCCCAACTAAAACCAACAGGAAGTCCGCAATTTGCGTTTGAACATCACGTTCTCGCCCAAAATTCCGCTTTGAACAAAATCTATCTCCTCCCAGGCCGTAAGTGTCAGCGGCTTGAAAATTTAATAGATGACAGAGGACACAGTGCTGAACAAAAGTTGCTAAAAACTCCGTCATTACTCGATTAGTTTGGATTTTATAAGCCCTCAAAGTCAGAGTGGCCAGAGCCAAAATCTCATTTTTTCCCATAGAGTTTGGTGTGCAGAGGCTGACCTTTGGCACTAATTAAGCCCCTGGAGTCTAAAGTAAAAGTTTGACAGCTTTGAAAACTATCCAGATGGAAAGAGGACAAAAAATCCTACAAAAATATGTAGTTTTGATGTGGATTGGACCAAGTATGTGGGAGCTGTGAAGAGTTTTCAAACGTTTTGGACTCTGGTGTGCTCTGCTCTGCACTCTGCCTGGACATGTGACTCACTCTAGCTGCCTCAGGAATGCGCAATACACACCCATTGTAAGAGCTCAGAGGGAGCAGAAAACACTCTCAAACTAAAACTGCCATAACTCAAAAACGGTAAAAAATAGCAAAATCATGTAAATGGGAGATTTATAGATCCGAGTCTCGTGACTCGTTTATGCTTTGAATCAAGTCTGTAACTGAAACGGTGACCGACCTGTGACACCTCAAACAGGGGTGGGTTTTCTGGATTTCTCCATTAGATTGAATGAGGATTTCTCTGTCTGCCTGCATTTTGGTGTGATCATGCCACAGCTGCCAGTACTCAAGTCAGTCACACACTAGGACATGCTAAGGGCGCCATCTGCTGGAGGGGCGCTGCTAGTGGCCAGAGGGGCACCAGCAGCGAAAGTACTACCAGTGGGTTTTTGTTGGCGTCGTGTGTGTGTGTGTGTGTGTGTGTGTGTGCATGTGTGTGTGTGTGCACGTGCGTATGTGTGTGTGTGTGTGTGTGTGTGTGTGTGTGTGTGTGTGTGTTTGTGTGAGTGAGTGAGTGAGTGAGTGTGTCTGCCTGCTTTTTGGTGTGATCAAGCCACAGCTGCCAGTACTCAAGTCAAGCACACACTAGAACATCCGCGGCCTTTCAAAATAAAAGCCCAAAACTCGTTCACAATAAAAGCACCGAAAAATACCCTAAAAAATGGAACAAACGGACGAATTGTCTGCGCTTCGACACGCGCGCCATCCCCGACGTGCACAGGGGGGCGAGGGCCCGTCCAACGCTGCTTGCAGCTTTAATTCGATGACTGATGCTGCTGAGGCTCAGCGGTCGCTCAGGTCTATCCTGTAGCGCAGAGGCATTTTGGTCTGCAGCCTTTGCTAACAGCCCTAAGTCGGGGTACACGCTGTGTGGTTTCGGGCTGTCGCAGATAAAAGATGAGCAGCGTGGTAGAAACGTGGCGAAGGCTTTGGCGGCTCCAAAACAGTTCGTCCTTCACAGCGCACTGGTTCAAAGATGGCCGTCGTCACGATCTTAGCCTGGAACAAAATTCTGGCCCTGTCAGAAATATAAGTGGCTAAATTTTGGTAACTGCCCCTATTACTTGCATTTCCTTACCAACAATAGGAACGCAACATAAAACAAAGCACTGATCAACCCGACACTGGAGCTAAACCAAATGATGGAGGGCAAATGATGGGGTTCCAAGAAAGAAGAAAACAACCGGGTCCATGTTCTCCACCTCTTCCTTTTTTATTGTTCTTTTGTTATTATTTAATGCATCGATACCACTTAATATTAATAATTATACCAATATACATTAATATCACATAATATTAATAATGACTAAGATTAAGATATTAGATCCATATCACACAGTATGGCTGAGAGTTTCCAGACTGATTCTCATTTGTGAAGTCTGGTGATGCCAGGCTTCCACCTGTATGTTTACGTGGTAAAGACACTCTCCCGTCACCTGAGGCGCAGGTTAACCACAGGTGAGACGGGGCGACAGAGTTCATGTTGCTCTGTGTCTTTCACAGCCGGGAAGATCCTGGGTGTCCGACTGCATGAAGTTTGACTGCACAGACACTCTGTCAGGACCAACGCTCATCTCCTACTCCTTCAGCTGCCCTCCCTTCAATGAGACTGAGTGTATGAAGGTCAGCATGCTGCAGCACACACACACACACAGATACACACATGCAGTGTTCAGCTGTTCTCTGCACACTCATTCACACACCCTGTTTGTGCCTTTATTGCCACACTAACACTGTGCCTGCTGTCTCAACTCAGGTTGGGGGGACGATTGTAAGTTACATGGACGGATGCTGCAGGACATGTGAGTACCGGGCTGGGCTCGGCGCCGTGCTGTAGTGAGTGTAGGCCTGTAGGCTGCAGCTGACTGAAGAGCGACTTCCTGCCGCTCAACATGTTTCACTACATGTTTGCCCTTCAGTTTATTAGCCGCGCACCAAATCCTCAACCAAAATGTTTGAATTGGCTGATGCTTTTCTGTTATGAAGTTCACCGGCAGCGTTTGTCTCTGTGTATTCAGTCTAGTCAGATGTGTCTGCATGCTTCTCAGTGAACCACAGCATTCGAGTGTAAAAGCCTCATCAGTGAAATGACATGGCGGTCGCTGTCTCATCAGCACCTCCACATAATGTTATGAAGAGCCGTCACTGAAAAGCATCTGATGACATGCAAGTGGGTTTGTGGTTTATGTGTTGCTGCTTACCTTCATGTACCAATCCCACCAGGTACTGGATTCTCCCTGTTCCCCTTCCCCGTTAGCCCATTGACTCCCACAGTTAACACAAACTGTGAACGAGGTACCAAAACAGCAAGGCAACCAGCACCATTGTTGATATTCAACAATGTACTCCCTCCAAAAAGAAAAACAAAACAAAAAAAGCTCACAGGAAGCCCAAAGTCTCACTGCAAAGTGCCCCCTCGCCCCTCTCCAGATTTACCCCACCCTCTCCTGTGGATCACGTACATGACAGCTAAACTCTTTCCCCATGTTGCACTGTCTGGGCAGTGCATTGTTGATTGCCAACAATGTACTGTTGGTAGTGGCCATGTAGTCAGGTTTAGATGTCTGCATGCGTAGTGACTGGGGTGGGCTGGTGATGGGATCTGTCAGCTGATTGGCCGGTAGCCACTGTAGAAGATCTTCTCCACCATGACGGGAACTGTTGGGAAGATTAATTAAAGGTGCTACTTGTTATTTAACCAACAACAATAATAATAATCCAACAGCCTCATTTCTGTCCATACCTCACGAGCAGGATCAGACAGGTAGAGAGCGCTGGTCTTCCAGAGCAAACTCAGAGGCTACAGTTAGCAATCCATTCTTTCAATATTTATTTGAAGTAGCTTGTTGGAACTGATTACCGAGAGAGGTTGGGGGAGGTTGGATCCTGCTCAAAACCTTGTTGTTGAAGCAGCAGCTTTTAGCCGTGGTCAGACATTCAGTCATTGGTGCCTGTTGTGGCAGCAACCCAAAGACCCGGTGGTGGACACCATTGGTGAGGGAGGCTGTCAGGATGAAGAAGGAGGTCATCCAGGCTTTGCTAGCATGGGAGACTCTGGAATTGGCTGAGAGGTAGGCAGCGAGGGCAGTCATGGAAGCAAAAACTCAGGTACCGGAGGAGTTTGGGGAGGCCATGGAGAAGGACTTTTGGTTGGCCTTGAAGAAGTTCTGGCAAACTGTAAGGGTACTCAGGTGGTACCCTGGCAGAGGCCACCAAGGTGCTTGGGAGACTCTGCAGTGGCAAGGTGCCAGGAGTAGAATGTCCACTTTGGTGGCCTCAGGATTGTGTCCCTGCTCTTTGCAGATGACGTGGCTCTATTGGCCTCAGGCTGTGACCTCCCAGCATGCACTGGAATGGTTTGCAGCCGAGCGTGAAGCAGTCGGGACGAGGATCAGCACCACTAAGTCCAAGGCCATGGCTCTCTGCCAGAAAAAGGTGGTTTGTCCTCTCTGAGTGGGGAGTGAGTTACTGCCTCAAGTGGAGGAGCTCCAGTATCTTGGGATGTTGTTCATGAGTGAGGGGAAAATGGAGTGGGAGGTTGACAGGTGGATCTGGGCAGCCGCTACAGTTACGCAGTCGTTGTACTGGACCGTCGTGGTGAAGAAGGAGCTGAGCTAGAAGGAAAAGCTCTTGATTTACCAGAAGATCTTTGTTCACGAGCTCTGGTTAGTGACCAAAAGATTGAGATTGTGCCTGGGAACGCCCTGGGACACACCAGGATCCTTCCTCAGCCTGATACCACCATGACCAGGACACGCAGCAAAACCTGATGATGATGATGATGATGATGATGATGATGAACAAATAAAGACAGTTGACAAATAAAGAAAATAAATAAAGACAGTCAACAAATGAAGACAATAAATAAAGACAGTCAGCAAATAAAGAGAACAGAATCAGAATCAGACAACTTTATTTATCCCCAAGGGGCAATTCAGTTTAGCAGTGTACCCAGACAAGTAAAGACATTAAACAAATAAAAACAATCAAGACAATAAACAAAGGCAACAAATAAAATCAATCTGGGCTAACATCAGAGAAGAAGATGAGCCATCAGTGTCACTTCAGACGCGGTTTGAAGGGAATTTTGTCCCTCAGTGTGTTCTCATATTCCTCTGGAGGGGAAACGAACCTCATGGTCTGTCCTCTTCAGGAAGCCATGGGGCTGATGGGAAGAGTGGTTTTAATGGTCAGAAACAGTAAACGCTGCATGCAGCACCTTGAAGTTGTGTTCTTCAGTGAATTCCAGGCAGAACAGTTTGGGGAAAAAAGCCAGTTCATTTTGTTTTTTTCTAAAATGATCAAAAGAAACTTAAGTATGAACAAATGCATGATGGAGAACTTCTACAGTGGCTGCCTTGGTTCTGTTGTTCTGCACCATCTGTTCTCTGTTCTTCAGAATGAAACTGCTTCCCTCCAGTTTTCCAACACTGCTGTGACAGAGCTGCTGTCCTGCTTTACCCTAACCCTAACCCTTCTTCTCTGGCCAA
>NC_043982.1:46782148-46862148 GCF_902150065.1 Myripristis murdjan | reverse complement strand
TAACTTTAACAGTCTGTCACTGCTCAGCGATCCCGTTCAAACCAGAATATTTCATCACATGGTCATGTGACACAGCAGCGCCTCACACACCATACAGCCTGGAAACCACTGCAGAACTGTAAAAACATGTTTGTCACAGCTGCAAGAAAAAAAGGCACATTTGTAAGAAAAAAATCTCACAATTTCAGTCAATCACACAAGAAAACAGAAGAAACACAGGAAATGAGGAGAAAAGTAAAATATTAAAGAAGAAGAGAGGTGAAGCCAACAATAAAAGCTGAAAGTGATTTTTAGTTTTTGTCATGTGGCAGAAATGGGTGTAAATAAAAACCAAATAAAAAAGATTAAACGATCAAAGCCCTTCCCCAACGGTGGAACTCGTGTTATGTCCTGCCCTCACTTCCTGTTCCAGCAGGAAATACATCAAATTAACCCTTCGAAACCTGGCCAGATTCCTTGTGTTTAAATGCGTTTAACCCTTTAAACCTGAGCAGATTGACTTGATTTCTTCCAAAAACGTGGGAATAAAGACGACAAGCCTCTGAGCGAGAAACGACTCGGAAACTGGCAAGAAAATTGTCAAAAGTTAGACAGTGACCTGGAAATGAGCTAAAAATCAATCAATAAATAAAAGGGAAGTAATCAAGCAACCAAAAAAGTCATGGAAATAAACAACAAACAAAAACAAAACAAGAAAATGACCTGGAAATTTAAAATTAGAAATTCGTTGGAAAAAAATATTAGATTTTTTCCCCCAGTAGCATAAATATAAATCTGGTTTTCTAGACATTTACCCGTGGAATTTTTTTTTCTTTTTTTTTGTTAATATTCTAATAATTTTCCAATAATATATTTTTTTTTTGTAGCTGTAGCTTGTAGCTTTTAACAAGGTTCATACAAATTTTCAGGTCATTTTATTTCTACGTTGCTCTTTGCCTTTTTTTTCCTGTCTGTTTTTAAATCCTGCCAGTCAGCTCGGCTGTCAGAGTTCAGGTTAGACAGGAAATCTGACGTCCATCCAGGTTTCAAAGCATCTAGGAAGCAACAAGCTGCCTCCACATGTCTTCGCTGTGGCTTTTGCGCCGTCCTGCCGGCACCTCAGGGGTCCCGAGCTGCAGGTTGAGACCCGCTGCTGGACACCGTCTGCAGTAGAGCTTCAGGAAGAGGAAACATTCAATCAGTAAAATAAAACCAATCAGAAAAATAGCCATGAGGTCCGATTCTACGCAGATGACACTTCGACATCTTCATCTGTTCAGAGATTTTACCCAGAATTCCTCACGCTGTGCCTTGTGTTTGTAAATAAGTACACTCCCTGTCTGTGTTCAGATGTTTTGCGATATCAAATTGTTAGATATTCAACTTGTAGAGAGAGAACGATTCAGTATGCTGTGTATCCAGTGAGATGAAATATACTTCCTATATAATCAGTGGTAGCGAGGTGTTGCTTAAAGACTCAAATCAAGCTGTTTGTGGAGCACTTTATTTATTTATTGGAGCACGATTCACCTGGAGCCTCGGCCCAGACGCACCTGGTTCAGACTAGCAGCTGGCTAACACTCTGGAGATGAGCCACATCCTCACATCTAAATTATTGTCTTCATGTGTTTGTCCGTATCAAACAGCAGCCGACGGCTTAGCGCACTCACTGAATTTGTACCATACAAATGTACATTTACATTTTCAATAAATATTTCCTCTGGAAACACAGAAGTGTAGTTCCTCTGTTTTATGCGCAGAGTCTTGATGTGTTTATCTCCGTTTGAATCAGGATGCTTTACACCAGGACCCTTACGTTTTCTACTAATGTTCCCCCTTTGAAATATTTTTTCAGTCAAGTTCCCCTGACCAGGCAGCAAACTTTTGACCGTACAACCTGTGATTTACAACTGTGAGCCAGAGTCAGAAAGACTTTACAAGACTTAACCTCTGCTAACTAAAGCAGTGGTTCTCAAACTTTTTTCAGTAATGTACCCCTTTAAAATAATTGTATTTTATTTCATTTATTTATTTTGTCAGCCAAGTTACCCCTGACCACAGCATTAAAAAAAAGTATAAAGCCCTCCTGTGGTCAGAGGGTCAGTCCAGCTCCATCAGTGTGAAACAACAAGCTGACACTGAGCAGATTCTCTTGTTTCCGTTTCTGCTTCTTCTTCTCTTCTTCCTCCTTGTTTCCAGCTTCAGCCACTGATCCACTTTCTGGATTTGTTTGGTCTCAAACCACCAACACACACATCTGACACCTTCAGGAACCCAGAGGGAGAACTGAAGTGAACATGGGATTTATCAGACTCACATTTACAGTTTTTATTTAACTTATCACAGCACAGGCTGATTATTTTAGGAATTATGTGTGACTGATATTTTTTATATTGACTGTATTGATTTTTTTTTTTTTGTCTCATGTGCCCCTCATGTGATATCAAAATGTTATTTTCCTCAAACAAAATAATCCAGCATCACTGATCTGACCTGTAAACAGATCTTTTTCATAATTACATATGTGTGTATATATATACATTTTAAGTATTTTAAGTATTTGTTTTTTCTTTTTTCTAATTTTCTGACAATAAAGTAGCATGTATTTATAATGATTAAAATTGATTTATTCAATGGTCAGATCAGTGATTTATTCAACATTTCTTCCTCATTTTGCTGAGGAGCCCCTGGGGGCCCAGTGCTTTGGTCCATATAGTTTATGT
Source organism: Myripristis murdjan (assembly GCF_902150065.1). Classification (NCBI taxonomy): domain Eukaryota; kingdom Metazoa; phylum Chordata; class Actinopteri; order Holocentriformes; family Holocentridae; genus Myripristis; species Myripristis murdjan. The sequence goes on along the minus strand of NC_043982.1, from coordinate 46,859,446 downwards.
TTGTATTTAAAAATATTAAATTGAATGTATTGTTAGCCCTGCTGAATGTGTTGGGCAGCTTGTGTCTCTCTGGTCGGCTGCTTGCTGCCAGTTTGAGCAGCAGAGCTCCAGATCAACACACATGAACATGCTGAACTGTGTTTGAAAAGGTTTTGGCTGCTTGTGGGACTTGAGTATCCACCCCCATCAGAGACGCCACCAAGATGCTTTTACCTCTCCGGCCTCCTGCTGAAGCCAGCTGTCCGTCTCTCCTCTCAGATACAAGAACAAGACCTGACAGCTGGAGGCAGGGAGGAGAGAGGAGGAACATCTCAACCCTAACTGAACCAAAACAGGAGAGACTGAGCCCTCAAAGCTCAAATCACAGCTCTGTCATCCATAGCTTGGACAAAACACATAAGTCAGATACCAGCAGAGGAACAGTAGGCTACTTGTACTGTGGCAGTAGTTTGTACCAGCAGCTAAAGTTAGCCTCAGTGTGTTGGTTCAGCTCTCTGGCTAATGAGCAAGGCAGGTTTACAGGAGCTGTGTGACTCTCACGGCAGAGAGCTGAGCCGCTCAAATGGGCACAGTGAAGTTTTAAAATGTGTATATATATGTACATGTCAAATTACAAGAAATCACATCACTGTTTTTTTTTCCTTCTCATCATGCCACCTGCTCTCCACCACTGATTAACACAGTTCAATTCCAATGAGAACAGAAAGAGGATTTTTATTGGCATTTTATTGATACTGTATTGATCTGGAGACAAGCTGGACCGTGTCTGTCCAGCGTCAGTTCACTGGCTCGACGGGGGGCGGGGCTCCACCTGCCCAGCATGACCGCCGCCGCCACCTGCCACCACCGTCACCGCCACTGCCACCTGCCGCTCACTTCCTGCGGCGTGTGTGGGCTCCTTTCTTGCTGCTGCAAGGCGCAAAGAGCACATGAACAGGTTAGAGCTGTGTGGTAATCCTGTGGCTCAGATTAGAGGAATAATGAAAAGAGATTACGGGACTCACTGTTTCTGCAGCTCGTCGATGCGGTTTCTGAGAGAGATGACCTGGAAGACAGACAGGAGCATCTGACCTGCAGACCTTGGCACTCAGAAGTGGTACATTTATGAGAGAAACAACTGGAAAATTCTGAGATTATAAAGTCACAGATTTATAAGAAAAAACGATGTCTATTTTCTTTTTCTGTCCGTGGCTCCACTTGTGCTGCCCCCTGCTGGCTATGTCTCAGACCTGCAGCTGATCCCCTCAGCAGATTCTACTCTGACATGGGATTCAGGAACAAGGAGATCCTGCTGATCTGAGCCCAGAATCAGCAGATTGTTTTCTTCTGAATCGGCCCAAGTCACAGCAACGTCTCTTCAGAGTCCAGATGCTGAGGAGGAGGTTGGGGTTCTGGACTCAGACCAGCAGGATTTCCTTCTGACTGGATCCCAACAGGAGGAGAACAGCTGGTTTTATCAGGTTTGGTCTAATTAGTTTGAGTTTTTTCTCACAAATTTGTGACTTTATAAACTCAGATTTTTGGGGGGATTTTTTCCTCATAAATTTACCACATTAATAATATCCATTATTTTTCTTGTAAATTTTTGATTTTTATCTCAGAAATTTTTCATGAGTTTTTTTCTTTTCATTTTTTTATTGCCCCTACAGTGGCATGAATGCACCATCATAAGACAGTGATCAGAAAATGAGCAAAAACAATAAAGAATTTCAGAGGAAGGGACCAAAACAACAGAAGCAGCAGATAAACAGGCAGTCGTGCACCTGGCTGATTCTGCTCAGCCACCCAAAATGGCTGCCATATGTGATTATTTCCACAGTTAATTGGCTGTTCTGTTGTTAGTCCTTTCCTGGTAGCTGGTCACTAACCTCGTATTTCTGCCTCTTAAGAGTCTCGTTGTGGTCATACTTTTTGGACTCCAGGTTGTGCAGTGACTCCCACAGCTCCTTTGCCTTTTCCCTGACAAACACAAACCAACCAAACGTTCAGCGCAGAAACTCCTGACGTCACTCTGAAATGCAGAGCACTGTGCAGAAACAGAGAATTTCTCAACATTGTATTGATTTAGGATTACGGATATCTGATCTGAGTTCAGGACGGGCCCACCACCTGCAGGAGAGGTCGGATAACAAAACTGGCTTTTGTTGTGTGGAATGTCTCCTCTCGAGACTCAGATCTCAGATCTTGAACCAGACTCCACAGGAGGGGTGGGGTATTACTTGTTAGCCCATGATTGACGGGCTCTGGGTTCTGATGAAGGAACAACCTGGAGAATTTCTGGGAGACACTAATGCTCATTTTGGTAATGATGGAGAAAGCTGGAGGGTGGTGATTACAAGGAGCAGTCTACCCAATCTGAGTCCTACTCTGTTTTTGGACTGAGGTGCTAGTCTGATCACCACATGGTGGCGAGATGAATCAGATGGCAAGGGGACACCACTGGACAGACCCAGTAAACCTTAACCTGTAGTGAGGGAAACCTGGGAACATCTGGTAGAGAACCCTGTCCAGAAGGTCCAGAGGAGCTTCCCCTGCATCTCCTGGAAGTTGGAGACATGGAGTCTGGATGGACGCTGTCCACAGCCTTTAAGGCTGCAGAAGGTTGTTGGTGCCTGTTCCCGCGGCAACCCAAGAATCCACTCTTAGGCACCATCGGTGAGGGAGGCCGTCAGTCTGAAGGAGGAGGTCTTCTGGGTTTGGTTGTCCTTGAGACTCCAGACTCAGCAGAGAGGAGCCAGCAGGTCAGAGGAGCTGCGGCTTCGGTGATCATGCAGGACAAAACTCAGGTGTGGGAGGAGAAAGACTTTCAGTTTGGACCCAAAGGGGTTCTGACAAACTGTCAGGTGACTCAGGAGAGGGGGCATTTCCTTGTTCAGGGAGGTTAGCGTTTCCCTGCTGGAGGCCAGTGAAGGAGCTGGGACTCTCTGCTGTGGCAACACAATGAAGATCCAAGAGATCCACCATGAAAGCTCCAGATGTTTGAGACTGACATGGTCCTTCAGGATGATGTAGATATGGGCCACAGCTCTCTGGAGTCGGAGTGAGTTGCTGCCCCAAGAGGAGGAGTGGAAGTGTGTTGGGGTCTTGTTCATAGTGAGGGGAATGTATAAAAACCTCCCTCTGAACTATTCATTTAATATGGAAAATCAATAAAGGATAATGGAATTCTTCATGATTCACCTGATCAGAGAGGAAGTGGTCCTGATATTTTGGACATTTAGTTTATACCCTGGGAAGAAAAGTTTTCTGACATTGTTGGGATTTGTTTGGTATTAAATTCCTCTGTTCCTTGAATATTTTATATTTTGGTTGCACTCAAAATGACAGTGATGAAGGCTTCAGTTTGTGTTGTATCTGGAGGTGCAGGTGGTGTGTGTTACCTCAGGTTCTCCTCGCTCAGGTTGTCGATGTTGAGCGGTTTGCATCTCTGTGCCAGGATCTCCTTCTTCTTCTCTCTCTCGGTCTGCTTCTTGCCTCTCCTCCGGTCAGCCTTGAAGGATCCAGCCCGTAAACCACAAACATTAACTGACTGTTGTGGACAGTTTTTTGTTGTGTTGTTAATGTGTACATGTGTAACCTGTGCGCAGCTGTGTTAGTTCACATGTTACAGAGATCTCAGCTTGTAATTAGCTGGCTGGTAATTTACCATAACGGTGACACAAACAAGGCAGACAGGTTTGGTGCTGACAGGTCAAAGTGGAGGAGCTGTTGCACTCGTATGAAGGAGAAAACACCACAACACCAGTAACAAGTCTCACTCTCAGTCAGGGAATGGCATCACAGAGTCATAGTTAATTATGAAATGATGATCCTGTGTGAGGCTCGGCGGCGGCCAGGTGAGCACCACACCTGGCCCTCAGCCGCTGTACCTTCTGCAGGTGGCTGCTGTAGCCGGATCCCATGTTGCTCAGGGCCGACTTCTTCTTGGCCTCGTCTTCAGCCTTCCTCATGGCGTCGGCCTCCTCCTTCCTCTGCCTCTCGGCCTGCAGAAACAGATCCAAAATGTCACCAGACCACCAGAGGAGGGCAGAGCGACGGCGAGCCGGCCACAGACACAGCTACAGACCTCACGCCTGGCCTGCCGCTCTTTATCCCGCTCAGCACGAATCCTCTGCTGCTCGGCTCGCTCCGCACGGCGCTTCTCCTGAACACACACACACACACACACACACACACACACACACACACACACACACACACCAAAAGACAAGACGCTCAGTTTCCTTCTGTCAGGAGACATAAAACTGCTGCTTTATTTCTGTCTGGCGTTACGATCTTCAAGACAGACCTGTTGAATCCACTGGTTCAGTTTGAAATCTGCATGTGAGGTGTGTTTTGTGTTTTGTTCAGATGGAATCTCACAATTCTCTCTTTGAGGGCGATGAGCTCCTCCTCCTCCCTCTTCCTGCACTCAAAGTGAGCGTCGATCAGCCCCTGCAGCTCGATCAGGTCTTTGTTCTGACGTTTCTTCTGGATGTCCTGCAAGAACCCGCGACGACCGGTCAAGAGACGGCATGCTAATCAGATTACTTCTGCTTAGATTACTTTTCCCATTAACAAGGTAATGTGAGGGATTATGTTCTGAGGCTGCATTCACAAACATTTAACCCTTTGAAACCTGAGCTAATTCACATGGTTTCTGTTAAAAAAAAAAACACAGGGACAAAGGTGATGAACAAATCTGTAACACAAACAAACAAACATACATGAAAAGTAGGCTATCATCAAATTATTTTAAATATACTTTTTAAGTAAATTATAAGTATGGAGAATGATAAGTAAATTAGTAGAAACTTTCTAAAGTTACCAGCATATCAGAATTTCCACTAGCCAAATTTTTTCCAGTGAAAATAAGAGGGATTATGAGTGCCACTGAATGCATTTGATCATTTTATTAACATCGTTGGCATGAAAAATGCACAGAAAGTAAAATACATACAACAAAATATACACAGAAAGTGCAAATATTTAATTTCTTTTTCATTTTGGTAATTTCCAAGACTTTGTAAAGTTTCTGAAGAAACTTTGATGTGCTTGCCTTGCGACTGCCTGGACATGCGCTAAATCACCAGCCCTATGCTGTTTGTGGGCTGTGTAGTGTTGTGGCTCTTGCCCAGGCGGGGAGTTGAACCCTGGTCTCCTGCATGGCAGGCAGAGACACTATCCGCTGTGCCACTGGGGCTTGTGTGGGTGGAGCCAGAAATGAGGCTCTATGAAACACACAGCATGAGTGACAGTGGTGCTTGGGAAAGAATTGCCTAAAAGTAGTGGTCAAACAACTGCTTTTATCTCAATGACAGTAAGTCTGACCGGAAAATAAAAAGTCCTGCCAGGAGGGCAAATGACTGAGAAGTGCAGAGCGGCTCTGACTGACATGATTGCCTCATGCATCACCGGCCAAACTGGCTAGTAAGTTTTTATTAACACCCGCCAAAATGAATTTTAACCCCCATTTGGCGGGTTGGCGGATGTTAATTTAGAACCCTGGTAACATTGCCATTCAACAATAACAAGAAGATTAAATGGAAAATAATTACAAGAAAACATATTTACAATATTATAATTATAGATTTAAAATTAAATTCAAAGTAAATAAGAGCCCTGTGTTCTGGACGAGGCCACTGTGGGTTGATTTATTTAGAAGAGCAGCTCAAAAACAAGCAAAAGCAAATCTGCTCTCTCTGGAAGAATCTCTTTTGATGTGGAGACGTTTCGTCAGGTCGCCGACCCGACACAGACCTCAGCCGAAACGATGCCGCGTCTCCAGTTTGACCGGCGGTGCTCAACATGAAACTAAATCCAAGATCAGCAGAGAGCAAGGATTTCCTTTGTCAACAAAATGACAAGGAAATTACCAAAACATGTAGCATCTGTACCTGCTGATGTTCATATGGTGTGTGTGGTACCGCAGAGGACCGTGTGGTGTGTGTGTGTGTGTGTGTGTGTGTGTGTGTATGTGTGGTGGGTGGACTGTCAGGGAGATCGTTCATCACAAAGACAAGATACTTTGACTTTTTTGAATTTTACTTATTTGAAATAATTTAATTTTTCACAGGTAATAAATGAAGATGTGTAAAAAAAAAAAACCCAAAAAAAGCTTTCAAACTCCATGATTGACTGCAGCCCCTTCACACGCCACCAGGGGGCGCAGGTCCAACTTTGTTAGTCTCACTTTAGATAAACACAATTTCAGAATAAAAGCAAGTCAACTTACATCAAAATCCACTTTCTCACCATCTGGGATCTTTGGTGCAGTCGGTCTGGTGAAGAAAATCACACACACACACACACACACACACACACACACACACGCACACACACACACACACACACACAGTCACCTCAGGAGTTCCTGTTCACTTTAGTAATGAAGTGGAGGAGGAAAGGAGGGACACTCACTTGAACTTTGGCTTCTCCTCTGGTTTTCAGCGTCAGAACAACAGAGAGAAACAGGATGAGTTTAGAGACAGAGCAGGTAAACAGGTAAACAGGTAAACAGGTGAGCAGGTGGAGACGATCCACGTGGACAAAGAGCTGCAGAGCTGCTCTGCCATCAGTGCCACGTGTGAGTCTCCGCCTGCAGCTGCATGTGTGTTACTGTGGCCTCATTCCAGCACCACCGACACAAATCAAGACACAACACTGTGTTCACCTGCTGACCAGGTAACACGCCACGGGACACGGAGCACAGCTGCTCTCTGGGTTTGATGAAGACGGGCACACAGAGGCGTTCACTGTCAGTGCACATTTTGATCTGCGCGCATTTTAAAAGATTTCATTACAGTGTTTATGTTTACTAATTAAGGTATGACGATTTAAAAAACGACGCAGTTTATATTAAAAACATCAGGAGACTGAGGCAGGAGCACCAGATGCAAAGTTTGTGATAAACAGAGGTGGTGTGTGTGTGTGTGTGTGTTCTCATGCACAAGCTTAGAGAAGACCCCACAACATGTTTTTATACATTATATCACATTTCAGTTTGATCTATCTATCTATCTATCAATCTATCTACATTCGTTTATATGTTTTTTCATCTTCAGATTTTTGAGACGGCAGCAGCTGCGAGTGGTGTTCCACAGGGTTCTGTCTTGGGTCCTGTTCTGTTTTCTCTGCATATGTTGCCCTGGGGTCTACTTTTAATAAACAAAATGTCTCGTTCCATTGTTTTGGTGATGACCTACAGATTTACACGCCCTTAAAATTAAAAAGTGAGGGCTGGATGCAGCCCTTACTTGTCTGTCTAAGAGACATTAAAACCTGGCTGTCTTTAAACGTTCTGAATCTGAGTGCAAACGAGACAGCGGCCATTGTTTCTGTGTTCCCTGTGCAGACTGTCGGCCCGCTCGCCTGCCGAGTGCGTTCCTCTGAAGAGTCTTGGAGAGCACTTTGAAACACTTTCTAACTCGATAGACACATTTCTTCTTCTTCAAGCTTCTTCCAGCTGAGCCAAAGCTAAAGCCTATTTATTTTAAAAGACTCTTTTATAACGTCTCGGCTGGACTGGTGTAACTGCTCGTGCGTGGACTGGGTCCAGTCGTCCTGCAGCCGCTTCAAAAAGCAGCTGCATCGCAGCAGCGCTCTGGTCTCTGCACTGGCTTCCTGTTCACTACACGATCCATTTAAAATTTTTATTATTAGCTTTTAAAGCTCTAAACTGGTTGGCACCTCTTTACTTGAGTGAGCTACTTCATGTTCAGGCTCCACTAAGGTCGACCAGCCAACAGCTCCGGGACGAGCCCGAGACCAAACTTAAAAGCAGATGATCCACTTCAGGAGATCTGCTCGAACTCCAGGACGCTGTGAGCCGCTGAAGACACTTTTTTTCTCACTGGTGTTCAGTTCAGGATGAGAATGCTTTATCCCAACAGATTTTACCTTTACTTTGATATAATTCTACGGGTTTTATTGAAATAGAGTTTATTATTAATTCATCATTACTTTATGATGTTACATTTATTTTAGATCATCATTTGCTCTGTTTTTTTTTTTTTTTTTTTTTAAATTTTACTCTGTTAAGCACTTTGGTGTAAATGTGCTATACAAATAAAGCTGACTTGACTTTACAGTTCAAAGTTATTCATTTATCCATTTATTTTCTGTTCCTATGTCGTAATGGTTCAAACTCACAGGTTTGATTTAGCTGTTTGTTTTACTTGTGTTTACTTGTGTCTAATGTTTTAGTGTTTGTGGCAGCACATGGTGCTTCCACCTGGCATGAAATATGCTGTATAAATAGTTAGATAACTATGTTTTTCTTTGTTTGCCATGCTAAGTGATCTCTGACCACTAGAGGGCGTTGAGAGCACGAGTCAGTCCTGCTTGACCAAACCTAAAGTGAAAAATCTGTTTTCTGGATGGAGGTTAGGCTGCATGTCACTCTCCAGGCTCCTGTTGGATTAACGTGGATTATTCTGAAATTGTGGTGAAGCTGCAGACTTTGAGCCACAAGGTGGCGCTGCTCTGCTTGCACCAGCGGTGTGACGTGTGGCTCTGTCACTGTGCAGGCGGGTCAGAGAGCCACAGCGGCACTGGGGCAGTTCGCCGGGAAACACGCAGCTGCTGTTTCCTGTGGGTTTCATTCGTTTCATGGCGTTGCTGTTGCCACGACGACGTAATCTGTGCGCTGTGCCTCACACACGGCTCCGGACACTGGAATAAGGCCAGCTGGTCAGAAGGTGTTACCTCACTTCCTTATTAGTGTGTAAATCAAACCAGTATCATAGGTGACATTTAAAGTGCTAATCCGGTTATTTGACTGTGTCAGATAGCACCGCAGGAATACACCACATGGGTTTAATGTTTAAATGCACACTTTAACTCACTGCTACTACTCTGGAAGGATTTGACTCGTTTAATCGCTGTTAATAGGGTTTGGAGGGTTTTTTCAAAACACTGTGGGATTTAATAAGTTTGTGATTAGCAATCTTGACCCTCACACTCCAAAAAAAAAAAAAAAAAAAAAAAAAGGAGGGGGGGAAACGCAGGCAGAACAACAGCGACTCAGCAGGAAATACAAACTACCATCTTGATCTCCCTCCTCCACTGGGCGGACACATTCATGCAAAAAAGAGAAGAAGCAGAGATGAGCAGTCAGCCCGTAACCATGACTCAGCATTTCTCAATCCCTCAGCCTCTTTTTTTTTAAACTTTTGTTTTTTTGTCCTGGTTGCTTCTGTCTGCTGACACAGAAACTAAAGGTCTTAGGGCCTCGCTGACCAATAGGAAGACAGAGCTACACGTCCAATCAGAAGAACAGAGAGAAGAAATCGGATGAACATACCTTCCTCTTCATAGGCCTCTGCATGCAGCAAGCGTCCAAAGCAAGAGCAGAATAGACATCATTAGTGTTCAGCCTGACATTCAGCCGCACCGGGGCGTCTGGACCAGGGAGCCACCCGCCGTCACCCGGCGCCGACACCCGGAGCCGACACCCGGAGCCGTCACCCGGAGCCGACACCCGGAGCCGACACCCGGAGCCGACACCCGGAGCCGACACGCCGACACCCGGAGCCGTCACCCGGAGTCGACACCCGGAGCCGACACCCGGAGCCGACACGCCGACACCCGTCACCCAGCTCCTATATGCTTTTGTGACGAATTTGAAAATTTCTCTGGCAAAATTTACAGTTTTGGAAAAACCAACGCTAACCTTGCTTTGAATCAAGAAATGTTTAATTAACATTATTATATTAGCGGAAAAAAACAAATAAACAAACAAAAAAAAATCTGAAAAAAAGACAATAAAACATCTCACTAAATGTTAAAATGCTACATTCAAAGGTGGGATCAGTGACGCTGGATCAGATTTCTTGTTAAATACAAATGATATCGGCCGATCATCTATATTGATACTGGTGTGACGGTGGACCGGGACAGGTGACAGGTGGGTCCCTGGTGGGTTCCACTGTAGAAATCCTCCTCATGCATGAGCCGGCTCTGTTCCAGGACGCTGAGTCATGTCAACACTGAAAGTGCTGATGTCGCTCTTCTCGTTAAACTGCTTTTCAAACCAAACCTCTTCCCTGACTCCAGATCAGTCTTTACTGTCTGAGGATCTGAACTTCATTCCAGTCACTGAGCTACACAGAGGGTCTGGTTTCCATGGAGCTGACTGTGGGTCTCCCTCATGTCCCGGGCTCCGCCTCAGGTGAAGCTGCATAGGTATTTAAGATATTTACAGATCTAGAAAATTTAAATGTCTAGAAAAGATATTTCTGTTTGCATGTTAATGATTAAAATGTTTAGATGCCAATCTCCAGCGCTGACAGAGACTCAAAGAGGTGAGATTATAACAGCGGCTCGTGCTTTTTCTGTATCGTGACAGTTTCTAGTGACTTAACCCTTTGAAAGGTGAGCGGTTCAGTTGAGGCTAACTTCAGGCTAACCTTAGGCTAACAACAGGCTAACAACAGGCTAACAACACGCTAACAACATGCTAACCACAGGCTAACAACAGGCTAACAACAGGAACTAACGCCCTGGAACAGAGCTAACACTCATCTTGCAGACAGTTCTTTCATTTTCATATTTTAAATCAACATTCACGCTCTGTCAGCCAGCTCTTCCTGCTTCCTGGACGCAGACAGAGCTGAGGCGTTAGTTCAGCAGCACGCAGTGAATCCTGGGATTTCTACAGTGGCTCCATGTGCTAATCAGGTGACCCAAAAAGGGGCTTCAGGAAGGGGCTGGAGGGCTGAAACACCCCGGTGTCGACGCTGTGGAGACTCATGTCATTCTGAGGAAACAGCTGGACATGAACTGTGGAGTGGAGAAGAAGAGCAGCTTTTACATGAGAGGATGTTACCCATCATGCATCTGTTCCACAGGTGGCTGTGGATGACACGTGGAGCTGAATTCATGTAAAAGGAGTTTCTTTTCCTCCGTTTCAAACATTTTAAACAGTTTGTCTTTTCCAGAGCACACAGCTGACATCAGACAAACACGCTGGAAACAGGACTCAATGTTTTCTCTTGATCGCTTAGTAGCAAACACCGATGATGATGATGATGATGGTGATGATGATGATGATGTTGTGATAACTGCGAACTTTTCATGAAGCACCGCCTGAATGTTGGCTACACTCTAAAAACTAGGGGTTTGTTGAGGGCCCTCCTTAATGGGTTCTTTAAAGTTCTCAACTCAGTGGTTCTACAGGACGGCCCTTCCTGCAGGGTTTTGTTCCAGCTCTACTCTTGCACACCTGGTCCAGTTCAGGGCTGAATGCTGATTGGTTGGAACTGATCACATGATGGAGGCTGTTCTGTTTGGAAGGATCCTTTGAGTACCGCTGGGAAATGCAGCCTCCATTTGACGTGTTTCCAAGAACCAGGAAGATGTCTGCTTCCCAAATGTACACATCCCACAATCCTGTGCGTACACAGGAAGCGCAGAAGGTCTTCTCCATCGCTGCAACTTTGAATTTTTCAACATGATGTACACGAAGCTCCGTAGTGCTGGAGTGCGACTCTACCGAGGAGCCTGGACGCTGACAAGCAGCTGGTGAAGGGCTAAACCCTTCATTGGAAGAGTAGACCTGGAACAAAAAGTTGCAGGACAGAGGATCCTTAAGGGCTTGGTTGTTGATCACTGCTTTAAAGGAATATTGCAAGGTTTTGGCCAAAATCCCTTTTTCCAGACTTCCCCAGTCCAGATATTGGACACCATTTTCACCTCTTTACATCCAGTAGTTCAGTTCCTATGGGTAGCATTTCCTGTTAGCTTAGCATAAATACTTAAAGTGTGTGGGAGTGGTTAGCCTGGCTCTGTTGAAGTGAAAAAATAAACCTTACAGCAGCTCAGAAGCTGTCTGCTTTCCACCATGGATCATGAGGATTTGAACATCTGACAGCTCCTTGATGCTCCTCCTTTTGGAGTGTATGACGGGTCCTAATGAGACGACGTTCAGGAAACAGGAGTGCAGCTCAGTGTCTGGCTTGGGAACCAGCAGATAGTGGAGAGGAGAGGAGCTTCATGTTCTGGGGGAGCGAGTGGATCTGGCCAAGCGGTGGAGGCTCAGACTCAGACTGCCTCGCCTCCACCACGTCATGATGTTAGATTCACGCTACAGCGATGCCGCCATCAGATCGGAGCTTTGTTCTCTTGCTCAGACTTAAAGCTCAGCCGGTGAGAGCAGGAGGTCAAAGCGCACCAGGAGTGGTACATCACTCTGGTTGCTATGCGACACAAAGCCTGACAACTAGCAAGTTTTCTAATAAGCATCTAATTAGCTCCTGGCACCCTGTGGTTAAGTTGGCATACCAGGAAGCAGAAGCGATGTGGGTGTCGGCGGCAGCAGTGCGACAGCGTGCTGGTGCTATATTTTTATTTTCCTGAGGAATTGGAATCATTTGTCGCTGATGGAAAATCATCCTAAAACTTTCCACATGCCTTCATCCACTTTGAACACCCATTGCCTTCTTGATGTGGGGCAGCTATGAAGAGGAGGCACCTCCACTGGAAATGGCTGGAAGGGAAGCTACAGGGAACTAGATTAGTGCACTGCAAAAATGTCCATCTTAACAAAACATTACTCTGATGTAGACTCTTCAATTGTTGATTTCCTTAAAAAGAAGTGAAATCTTCTGCCTGTCTTTTCTGTCCAATGCAGCCTCGTCTGTTTGGACAATTTTCTTGAAGTAAGTGACATTATCTTGAAATACTGTGGATCACAGCACAAGATAACATCGCTTGATTTCAGAAAATCCAGTCAGTGAGTTAGAAACAAGTGAAACCAACAGTTGTCAATACAGCCGAACAGTAAATTGTGATTGTCTGAACCCACCGGCAGATATCTCTCACATGTTTTTAAGGACGGATTTAAGGTAATAACGCTCGAACCGGACCAAAGTGCTTGTTCAGCTGGATATTTTTGGCAGTGCTGATCTACGACTAATCGAAGGAGCAAAGTGCTGAGGGTCCTGCAGAGGAAGGATGAAGCCACGTACCTTCCTCCTGAGCCACCTCCTCCTGCACCTCCTCCTCTGGCTCTGCTTCAGCTTCTACCTCTGGCTCTGCTTCTACCTGGGCCTCAGCCTCCGGGGCCACCTCTACCTCTACCAGCTCGTCCTGGGCTACGGCGGCGGCGGGGCATGCAGCGCCGGGTCGCAGAACACCACAGACATGACAGAGCCATTAGAAACCAAAAGTCACAGATTACTTCAGTTACACAGAGAATGGGTGAGCTGCTGGAGAACAGAGAGACAGAGAGAGAGAGAGGACAGAAATGATGAGGTGACAGAAAAGACGTCCATGACTTTGCTCACTTGGCGGCCATTTTGAACACTCAGGGTACAACCTGGGTCCACTCCTGATTGGTCAGATCCAGAGGTTGGACGCTGACGGCAGCCTTGGCATCCCAATTTGATGCTCAGGTACCAGGACCGTGTGGACTCAGCAGATTAGAATTTTTTGTTGTTGTTAGTTTTTTTTTTTTATTTATTGCTTTTTTAATTTTAGTCTCCAGTCGGTTCGTCTCTGAGTGGCAGTTGAGTCTCCAGACTGGGTTCTCTGGTCCCAGTCCAGTCTCCAGAGTGGGTTCTCTGGTCCCAGTTGAGTCTCCAGACTGGGTTCTCTGGTCCCAGTTGAGTCTCCAGACTGGGTCCTCTGGTCCCAGTTGAGTTGTTGTTGCTGTCAGTGTCAGTGGGAGTCAGTTGTTTTATTCTAATCTGGCTGCTGTTTGTCAGATTAGCTCCTCACTTTGTGAAGGCAGAGACTCCCAGTCATGTCCACGTCCCAGTCTCAGTAACCATCACACACACACACACACGCATACACCACTCACACACACACACACACACACACACACTCACACTGACCAGCAGCAGCACTGAACACACTGCACACACACTCTTGAGTTTAGTTTAGCTTTTAGTTTCGTTTTAGTTCTTTATGATGACTTTGGTTGTCAGGTTTAGTCAGAAAGTGCTGTTATGAATCCCACTGGAGTTCTGGGCAAAACACACCTACGTGGCTCAGGTCAGGGTTGTGTTTGGGTGACAGCAGATATCAACTCTCTTAGTGTATTTGTTTGAGCAATACGTCTGAAACGTGTCTTGCTGACTGAGTCCACACAGTCCTCGTCCCTGAGCGTCAACCTGTGATGCCAAAGGCTGCTGTCACCGTCTGGCCTGTGATGCCGAGGGCTCCGCCCAGGACGCTGGATCTGACCAATCAGAGGGCGCCCGGCCCGCAGGGTATACGGGACTCTGCCTGGAGAGTCAAAGTGTTTGCCGCTGATGCGTTACATCACACAAACATGAGTCATGCCTCCTGCCGAAGACGTTTTGCTGCTTATCTGAGCGGAGAGGCCAGCTGTCTTTGACTCATCAGCTCTGAGTTTACCATGAACTGGGTGACTGAAACCTTCTTTGACAAGCCGAGGACTTTATGTCGTTAGTCGTTTAATAGACATGTAAACGGCTTGTAGTTGTCCAGACTTAAATGAGGCTGCATAGTTTAAAGGTTTAACTTTGGCTATATCTGCGTTTTTAGCCAGGGACACACTGGGCGACCTCATTTGACATTTAACAGCTGCAGAATCTCCCTCAGCTCTCTTTCCTGGAGGCATCAGATGTGACAAGTTGGGTTCTAGAAGACACAAATCTACGCTGCTGTGAAATCTGATCTCAGTGGTGGGATATGTAAGCAGCAAAACTAAAAACTGTAGGCTAGTTCTAAACTTGACTGGACAGGGGAAATGCTCCAGGGGAAACAGAATCCAACTTTTAGCTTCTGAAATATTTTTTAGACAGCTGATGGAGCTCAGGACTTATCAGGAGGACAGCTGCTTTACTCTAAACTATTTTTCTGGATGAATGTGGACACACTTTGTTCTGCTTTGACCTCATGGGTCTGAGTCCACACCCCACCCCTAGGACTTAGCACAAAATCAAACTTTTGATTTTGTTTGAAACCCATAATTTTACTGAGAATCAATTAGAAAATTGAGGCAATGCACCTCCAAATTTCTGAAAAGTCAAAATGCACATAACTCTTTTCAGCTGTTGACCTCTTAAAACCCTTGAATTTCAAAACTCAAATGAACAAATTCAAGTACTGATTTTGATAATTAAGTAAAATACTTTTCAGCACGTCAAAATGTCTCAGTCCATACACAGAACTCCTTAATTTTGGGGGGGTCGAATTAAGTGTTTCTAGAAGGAAGTGGTTCTTCATCAGATTGCTTGCAGATCTGTCTGGTGTGTGTTGAAGTCCTTTTTGCCAATCTTCCACGCACAATTTCCCACTTTGGGTGTTCAAAATGGCCGCCATGTGAACAATTTCAATGGCATTCGTACTAACAGGATATGACAGTGATAGATGATGATGTCATTTCTCATACTGGAGACACTTGGGGTGAAAACATGTCACATGACAAGAAAAAAATGTGGACACTCTGAAGTCCAGCCATTTTTCCTTGACCATGTCATCAGAAAATCACTCAGTCAGAGGAAATCACCCTTAACGTGGACGTGTGGACGGACGGCGGGCTGCTAGCTGCTAGCTGCTGTCTCGCTAACTGCAAGAACAGCAAGCAGAGCTGAAAGACTAAAGTCTGTTAGAGGCTAATTAAACTATACAGACAACTAAACTGTGAACTGATCAGATGGAAAACTTCAGTGAAGTATTTACGGTGTGTTAATGGCGAGACATCCTCTGATGCTGGTAGTTTATCTTTATGAAGGTTGATGATGAATGCAAGAAGACAGGAACTGCAGGAAGTGTATGGAAGTGCATCGCATTCACATGAGAATAAAAATCACCCCGTTTTTTTTTCCATCGTGTTGAAAATGAGATTTTGATCTCAATAGGACATTCTGGATTAAATAAAGGTTCAGTATAAGATTATGTATCTGAACTGCATTCCAGCTGCAGTCTTTTGACTCTCCTTAAACAAGGCCTGAAATAATTATCCTGTTCATTCAGAAAAAAACAGGCAGTTTTTTCTTGAGTAAATGCAACACAGTTTCAGTAGAGCTGAGACTCAGGTCCGTTAAACACATAGGATATTATCACCTATCAAACAATTAATTGAGATTTACGGCTGCAGTCTCTGTGGTTATGAGCAGAGAGACCCTGTTAGCTTGTCCGGAGCAGCAGACAGAGCCAGCAGAGCAGCAGCGTCCGACACGTTGGCAGGTTAAGGGTGAACAGATGCTGACAAATTAGTGCAGTGGAGAAATGCCTGAAATATACAGTCGATTCAGACATTTTTACCTTCATCGTCTTCAGTTTTGGCAAAACAAAACAAAACAAAAAAACAACAACAGAGACATACACACTGTTTTGTCATTTCATAATTCATAACACCGGTGCTTAGAAATGCATTAAACATGACTGTGTTGTTTCCCAAGACTCAAACATGGTTTATACTTTAAGACTTTGACATTACCATCAGTACCAGCCCACTCTATTGCAATGGTAATCTGTCATTACCATTTTCATTGCTGCTTGCAGCTGACCCCCTCTGCACCTGGTATTAACATGTGCCGTGTGTCCACATTGTCTAGACAGATTTAAGACGGATTACAGTTACTCCTGGTTTTAATGTGTCTCCAGTCTCTGAGCTCTGATTGTGATCCAAGTGGAGTTCTCAAAGTGAGCCTGAATGCAACAGGACCCGCTGGGAGGAGTCTCAAAGCAAACCCAAACCCAATCAGACCCTCTGGACCCTCTGGACCTGACAGGACCCTCTGGAGAAGAGTTCTTGAAGTGAGCCTGAACCTGATGGGACCCGACCGGACCCTCTGGACACAAAGTAATTGCCTGCAGTAGAGTTCTTGAAGTGAGCCTGAAAATCACAGGACCTGCTGGAGTGGAGTTCTCAAAGCAGACCCCAACCCAATGGGACCCGACTGGATGTTCTGGATCCGTTAGGATCCTCCGGAGCAGAGTTCTCGGAATGAGAGCCTGAACCCAACAATGGCACCCGATGTGGAAACGTACTCAGAATGAGATGTAGTCTGGGTGATCAGATGACAGTCCATCCTCGATGTGTCCTGGCTGATTGGACCTGAGTGGACCACCTGAGACGCAGGTTAATACCAGGTGGACAGAAAGTCTTACTGTATTTAAAATATGAAACCAGTCCAGAGTCCAGGGACACAGCGCATGACTGCAGATAAAAGATCATACACATATAACTGTATTTGTTGCACATTAGGCAGTCTAATGTGAGATTAAAGCGTTTCAGAAAGTCATGTTTCTGAGCACGAGCAGCAGGTATAAACTGGCAACACTGACATGGTGTACTCTCAGGTTGCCTGCTTTGATGGCTTTGTCTCAGTACCCACACTCACAGTGTTTGTTGGAAGCCAAGTGGAACTTCACTTGGATGATTCTGGCACCTGGTCAAGGTGCAGAAGACGTCATGAAGATTGCAAGTGCTCTAACGTTTGGTCAGGGCACATCAGGACACACTTTGCCACAAGTGTTGCGGCAGCAGTTCCTGGTGTTTACCACCCAAGGATGACAACAAGGATAAATTTTATTAATATGCATGCACCAAATTAGTGATCCAAACACCAAAATCATGAATATATATTAGCTAATATGGACATGAAGGTGTAAATAAATAAGAAATTGATTAAATCTCACTTGCCACATTTCTACTGGACATAGTGGCCAATAGTAAAGGGTTAGGGTTTTAAGTATTATTATTATTATTATTATTTTCATTTCATTTATACATAATCACACATAAGAACCTAAAGGGGAACAAACTGTTAGAGAACATAAACAAAAGAAATGGATGTCAGATATCAGATTCAACTTGATGATGCGCCCTCCTCTGGGGCCGTGGTGCATCATCACAATATGACTATTATGATTATATTACATTCATAATACAGTAATTTTACAATACATAATTATTACATTAATAACACTACATGGTTATCCAAAGTACAAAATGAAAGAAGATGAAAGAAGACTGTACACTCAAATTATTATTATTATTATTATTGCTGTTGTTGTTGTTGTTGTTGTTGCTGTTGTTGTCATCAACAATTTTGCATTGATGAAATTATCAGGAGAGTTGAGAAAACCAAAGCTGGGAACTGCTGATGAATTGTGGGTACTGGGACGAAGCTTTACGGCCTGCTGGGTATAAACTTCATGGTCTTAATGCCATAAGTGCATTTTTGGATGTGGCCACTTGAGGGCGACACAGCATTAAGAAACAGCAGCAGCTGCAGCAGGTCCAAGTTCATCCTGGTTTGCTTCACAGCCAGTGCCAAACCCGTTTCTCCGAGCTCTTACTCGTCTTTCAGCATGTTTAACCCGTTTAAACACAGATGGATGTGCCGGCCGGGCTGCCTTACATATAAAGGACAGAATTACATGTTGAATTCATAAAGAAAATCTCACTGGATGTTTTCACTTACCCACAACATGATCCCTGAAATGTTAAAGATAAGACATTTAGAAGTCAAAGCCAGCTGGCCTCAGTTTGATTAAACACACTTTGATGTCTCTGATGGTCCACATGCTGAGGGGATTCACTTACACTTCCTCAGAGTCAGACATGGCGACGGGGGATTTACACCTGCAAGGGAAAAACACTGATGAGACAGCGTCCTGTGATGAAAAGGTCGCAGGTTTGACCTCTGTCCTGCAGTGAACCAAACAGCGAGGGTGTGTGTGTGTGTGTGTGTGTGTGTGTGTGTGTGTGTTCCTGCTAATGAGAAGTGCATTTCTTTGACATAAATACACACACTGTCCATGAGTGTGCTGTTGAAATCTAAACCTCCTGCTTTTGGACAAAATGTTGATTGTTGTTTATTTCCTGGAGACGCCTTTTGTTTCTGTGCTGCTGCTTTGTTGTTTGCTGGCTGTGATTGGTCGCTCTGTCATTGTCCCCGCCTACAGAGGGTCCAGCGCTAGAGCTCAACCTGTGAACCTTCAGCAGAGGGGGCAGAGGGGGCGGGGCATCCAGCTCAACACTACAAACACCACAACAGACTAACTTCTCACACGGTGCAGGCCACGCCCACTTCATATCAGGCCACACCCATTTCCTCCAAGGCCACACCCACTCTATGTTAGGACACGCCACACTTTCTCTGGTGGGGGTCTTGTCGGGTGTCCTCGGGCTCAGGGTGCAGATGACGACACGTTGGTCGCCACGAGGCCACGCCCACTTCCGGTTCAGCTCTTCATTACAGACTCTGGATCAGACCTGTGAGCTTGACTTCCTGTTTTTCTGCTCATCTCAGAGCAAAACTCCTAAGCTCCTGCTGATGCTGTGTGTGTGTGTGTGTGTGTGTGTGTGATGCTCTGTCTGTGCACCAGGCTGTTCTCTATCAGGCACAGTGTGTGTGTGTGTGTGTGTGTGTGTGAGGGGAGGAGCCTGATGTTCTGACACACCTGTCCTCAGTCCTGTCATCAGAGCTGACGGGGGCGGAGCTGAAATGTCTTTGCTGATTATCTTTCAGGACAAACGAGGTGAAACATGAGAAACACGGCGCCTGCTGACGTTTTCGTCCAGGTGATCGTCAAGGTCAGACCCCCACCCCCCCACCCCCCACTCCCCCAACCCCTCCAGGCTTAGGGTCCCCACCCCTCCTGAGGCCCTGGACCCCACAGGAAGAGACTCTGATATGAAAAGATGTGTTGGTTTGTGTTCATTATGGAACTGTCCAGGTGTCATAACTTGTCAAATCAGTTCAAACATCATGTTACAATAATCAATAATCAGTAATCAGTAATCAGTGATCAGTAATCAGTGATCAGTAATCAGTAATCAGTGCTGCAGATCTGTGTGTGGTGGATTAACGCCTGAGACAGTTCACTGGATCTTGGCCAGAAACATGAAGGGGGAAAAGAGTTGAGCAAATCTGCAAAAATGACTGCAACTTCAGTAACAAATCAGTAAGAAAAAGACAACACTGCAGCGGAAGTTAAAAAAAAAAAAAAAAAAAAAACAGTTACGGGAACTTTAGTTTAAAAAATCACAAAAAATGACAAGAAAACTGTTTTTCTAAAGATCAGAATGATCTCCGATCAGATTTGAGGCTGCATCCTGTCACATGTTGCTGAAGGAGCTCCTGTCCCGGTCCACAGGGGCGGAGCCTCACTGTGTCTCCTCTCCGACACACACACACACACACACACACACACGCACACACACACGTCTATACGGTCCATGTATGTAAAGGCGGAGTGTGTGGCTGACTGTCACTTGGCCGAGCAGCAGCTGCAGGACACTTGCAGGATTAGCTGAGGATTGAATTTCGGCCCATCAGCTGAGAGTCGGGTCCAAATAGCAGCTCTAATCCCCCGGCCGCTCCGCCCGGCCCGCTCAGCACACAGGAACTTCTCCGCCATCTCACCAAGACCCTCGCCGCGGCCGCACGCCAGCTCTACACCCCCCCCAAAACACACACACTCACACACACACACACATTTCAAACTTTGTGAAGACGCTGAGCGCGGCGGCTGCAGCTGTCAGGAGGACAGAACCTGAGCAGGAGCTGGGAGATCTGGACGGGATTAGACAGAGATCCAGTTCAGGACAGAAAGCCTGGTGTGTCCCGTCCAGCCGCAGGACGTCCTCTGCGGTGCTGGGGCCACCTGAGGGCGGCGTCTCGGCCGCTTTCAACAACCTCCTCTGTTCCTCTGGGCTACAAAACAGGGATTATAATCCCTCCACATCCACATCAGATAACTTCTTTAATCTGCTTTAACACACCCGACTAAAGTCGGCAGGTAGAACTTAGACTGAGCCATGTGACGCGGTGTGATGACATCACACCCGTTAGTAGATCCAGGCTCCACGACGATCCCTGGATCTCTTCTGTTGCTAAGCAACAGACGTAAGAGTTGATGTTGGACTGAGCGTTTGGGTTCCCAGCCGAGGAGACAGCACTCCTGCTGGAACACCAAACTGGAAGTTTCTGGAATATTAATCTGTTGAGTCCTTCATCAGGAAACATGAGCTGCTGAGGAGGAGGAAGAGGAGGAGGAAGAGGAGGAGGAGGAGGAGGAGGAGGAGGAGGAGGATGCTCATGTTCTGTCTGTCTGGTGTTTGCAGGCTGATCCTGGAGCTGCTGACAGCTGACACACACACACACACACACACACACACACACACACACACGCGCGCGCGCGCCTCCAACTGGTCCTTTTTCTTACATCCAGAGGGGTTTTTTTTCCTGATCTGACCTTTAAATATATCATTTTAATTATAAATATCTCTCTGTTGAATTTTTTCAAAAACTTGATTGCAGGCTTATTTGATGTTAATTTTATTCTTCTATTTTTTTTTTTTTTTTTTAATTTTATGAATGGCTTTGGCCAATTTGCTAATCAGCGTTTCCCAGCAAATTCACGTCATTTCTTGCAAAAACTCAGAGAAAATGAAAAAAAGACCAGGAAGTGTCAGTAAGTGAGAGTGAAGCTGCTGCTAAGTGAAGCCGAGGCCAGCGGCGGGACGTCTTGTCTGTCCTGTCCCATCGGCTGCTGTCCAAACTCGTCACCTCTCTCATCTGGTCTTACTTTTTTTTTTTTTTTTTTTGCTATAAATATTAAAATATTTATGACTTTATTTAGTTGGGTTGGTCTCTTTCCTTTGTTGGGTTTTACTCTCTTTTCTCTTTTGACTATTTCAATATTGCATCTACCTTTAGTTACTTTACAGGGTTTTTTTTTTTTTACCCTTTGTCCTTTATTACTATTTTATTTTGCTATTTTACACTTTGTCATCCACTTTTTATTGGACTTATTATTTATTTGATCTTACTCTCATATTGCCTGTCTTTTTATTTTTTTCTATTCATTATTTTTACCTGCTGAGAGAAACGTTTTAATGTACCTGCTGTTTTAGAGCATATGACAAAAAATCTGTTTGTGCTATGCAGATAATGTGTGACTGATTGATTGACAGACTGACTGATTGATTGATTGATTGATTCACATGCAGAATTTTTAGCAGCTTCTGACCAATAAAACAAAAACACCCCCTTCAGTCTGAATTTGAATTTAAACTGAAAATTTTCAGTGAATTTTTTCTGAACACTGAACACACACATCCTGACCGGCGTCAGAAACTCACTCATTGCCTGCAGCTGCTAAACTTTACACGTCCAAAAGAACTACATTACCCACAATCCACGTGTGCCGAGAGGAGCCGGGCCGACCCTGAACCTTCTGCAGCCGCGCTCTTTTAATGAAATCCACTAGAAACAGGGTTAGTGCTGGAGAGGGGAGCTGCTGCCTGTGTGTGTGTGTGTGTGTGTGTGTGTGTGTGTGTGTGTGTGAGAGAGAGAGAGAGAGAGTGAGAGTGTGTGTGCTCACCTCGGAGCAGAGTGTGTCCCTGGCGATGCAGCTGCAGCTCTGTCCGCTCCGCTGTCTGCGCTCAGAGAATAAGTCCCTCTGTTGTGGTGATACTGGAGCCACCGGGCCCTTATTGGCTGTGTGTGTGTGTGTGTGTGTGTGTGAGGAGGGGTGGGGGGGTGACGCTGTAGAAGGAGATGGATGAAATAGTGTGGATGGAAGAAGTGAGCTCAAGTTTTAGAAAGGAGCAGCTGAGAAGCTTCTGCTTCTAAATTTACTGTGATAGAAAAAAAGGGGCGATGTGTGTGTGTGTGTGTGTGTGTGTGTGTGTGTGTGTGTGTGTGTGTGTGTGTGTGTGTGCGTGTGGGTTACATCTGTCAGTCACCAGCCACAACTTCATCAATGCTTTTTATTTGCATTTTGCTGCAACACCTGAGCAGGATCACCCTCTGATTGGACGCCCAGGTGTGATGTCATCAGTGATGGAGTACCTGAGCGGCTGCTGTTTGACCTCTGACCTCACACACACTGTGGTGTCATGGTGGCTGGAACGTCTGAGTGCAAAAAAATCATCATCTGCTGTGATGAAATGGGCCACATAGCGACGCTCTAATGAACACATGAATAATATGAGATTATAACACATCACTCACTCAGATTATTACCTGCTGCACCCGAGGCATTATGGGTAGGAGAGTCCAGGCGGCCTGCAGGCAACTCAGCCAAAATGTTGTAACATGACTCCTGATTGGCTGAGCGGCCTGCAGGCTAGTTAACAGGAGAGCCAATCACAGCTCAGCTGCCCTGACAGACAGGAAACTCTCTCATGCAGTTTTTATTGCTCTTACTGTTTATTATTGCTACTTTTTTTTTTTTTTAAACTTTATTCTATTATATTTCACTGATTTATCTTATTGTTAGTATTTCTGTGTCATGATGGGCTGGTCCAGCATGGCGACGCAGCAGTGCATTGTGGTCCTGTTTTCAAACAGAGAGGTTATTTTATTGAAATATTGGCATCCAGTTATGATCGTCTGTGTGTGACAAGCAAAATAAAAGGTTCCTATGATGAACTGATACATGAAGAACCTTTAGCACTTTAAAGAACCACAGAGAGTGTGTGGAGAACCAGCCCCTAAACAAAGAGGTTCTTCAGCTGCTGATGGTTCTCTGTAGAAGCACAGAGAGTTTTGGAGAACCGTTTTAGAGCCACAGTTTCTCTGCTGCCAGTTCATCAAAGCTGCTGTCAGGAAAACAAAAGGTCCACATGGAAAATAGAATTTTCCAGAAAGATGGAAAGAGCAGCTCGTTTATATTCCTGGGAAGGAAAGTCAATCCTGTCTGCTATGTGTTTGCTGCATGTCTCTTCTGCCTGATCTAGTTCTACATTCTGTGTCTCTGTTTACATGAGCCGACATGCAGCTGCTTGCTGATTGGTCGGATACAAACTGACTGATTTAAATTAATAAATCAGAAGGTAAACTAAAATATCCAGGTGTTGACTCAGGTCACACTGACCTCAGTAAAAAATAATCTGACCCTGTGCAGCTCTACGATACGATACGATACGATACGATACAACTTTATTGTCAGTAATACTGAAATTGGTTGTACGACACAGCACCTGTATGCAGACATAATCACATAAAGCAACAGAGAGCAACATAGAGCACAAAAAAAGTGCCAAGCACATGCAGCACATAGAGCAGACAGCTCTAATCTGAAGGGATGAGGCCCAGCAGCTAATCTGAGTGCTGGGTGTGTGTAGGGTGTGTTGGGTGTGTGTTGGGTGTGTGTAGGGTGTGTAGGGTGTGTGTACGGTGTGTGTTTGCTGGATGTTGGGTGTGTGTTGGGTGTGTGTAGAGTGTGTGTAGGATGTTGGGTGTGTGTTGGGTGTTTGCTGGGTGTGTGTTGGGTGTGTGTTGGGTGTGTGTAGGGTGTGTAGGGTGTGTGTACGGTGTAGGGTGTGTGTAGGGTGTGTGTTGGGTGTGTGTAGAGTGTGTGTAGGGTGTTGGGTGAGTGTTGGGTGTGTGCTGGGTGTGTGTAGGCTGTATGTAGGGTGTGTGTTGGGTGTGTAGGGTGTGTAGGGTGTGTGTAGGGTGTGTCTTTGCTGGGTGTTGGGTGTGTGTAGGGTGTTGGGTGTGTGTTGGGTGTTTGCTGGGTGTGTGTAGGGTGTGTGTTGGGTGTGTGTTGGGTGTGTGTAGAGTTTGTGTAGGGTGTTGGGTGTGTGTTGGGTGTTTGCTGGGTGTGTGTAGGGTGTGTGTTGGGTGTGTGATGGGTGTGTGTATGTTGTGTGTAGGGTGTGTGTAGGGTATTGGGTGTGTGTTGGGTGTTGGGTGTGTGTAGGGTGTGTGTAGAGTGTGTGTTGGGTGTGTGTTGGGTGTGTGTAGGGTGTGTGTTGGGTGTTGGGTGTGTGCTAGTTGTGTGTAGGGTGTGTGTTGGGTGTTGGGTGTGTGTTGGGTGTGTGTAGGGTGTGTGCTGGGTGTGTGTAGGGTGTTGGGTGTGTGTTGGGTGTTGGGTGTGTGTAGGGTGTAGGGTGTGTGTAGGGTGTGTGTTGGGTGTGTGTAGGGTGTTGGGTGTGTGTTGGGTGTGTGTAGGGTGTGTGTTGGGGGTGTGTTGGGTGTTGGGTGTGTGTAGGGTGTTTGCTGGGTGTTGGGTGTGTGTAGCGTGTGTGTTGGGTGTTGGGTGTGTGTTGGGTGTGTGTTGGGTGTTGAGTGTGTGTAGGGTGTGTGTTGGGTGTTGGGTGTGTGTTGGGTGTGTGTAGGCTGTGTGTAGGCTGTGTGCTGGGTGTGTGTAGGGTGTTGGGTGTGTGTTGGGTGTGTGTAGGGTGTGTGTTGGGTGTTGGGTGTGTGTTGGGTGTGTGCTGGGTGTTGGGTGTGTGTAGGGTGTGTGTAGGCTCTGTGCTGGGTGTTGGGTGTGTGTTGGGTTTTGGGTGTGTGTAGGGTGTGTGTTGGGTGTTGGGTGTGTTTTGGGTGTGTGTTGGGTGTTGGGTGTGTGTAGGGTGTGTGTTGGATGTTGTGTGTGTGTTGGGTGTGTGTAGGGTGTGTGTTGGGTGTTGGGTGTGTGTTGGGTGTTTGCTGGGTGTGCTGGGTGTGTGTTTGCTGTGTGTTTGGTGTTGGGTGTGTGTTGGGTGTGTGTAGGGTATGTGTTGGGTGTTGGGTGTGTGTAGGGTGTGTGTTGGGTGTTGGGTGTGTGTTGGGTGTGTGTTGGGTGTTTGCTGGGTGTGTGTAGGGTGTGTGTAGGGTGTGTGTAGAGTGTGTGCTGGTTGTGTGTTGGGTGTTTATTGGGTGTGTGTTGGGTGTGTGTAGAGTGTGTGCTAGGTGTGTGTTGGGTGTTTATTGGGTGTGTGTAGGGTGTGTGTTGGGTGTTGGGTGTGTGCTGGGTGTGTGTAGGGTGTGTGTTGGGTGTTGGGTGTGTGTTGGGTGTGTGTAGGGTGTGTGCTGGGTTTGTGTAGGGTGTTGGGTGTGTGTTGGGTGTTTGCTGGGTGTGTGTAGGGTGTGTGTTGGGTGTGTGTAGAGTGTGTGTAGGGTGTTGGGTGTGTGTTGGGTGTTTGCTGGGTGTGTGTAGGGTGTGTGTTGGGTGTGTGTAGGGTGTGTGTAGGGTGTTGGGTGTGTGTTGGGTGTTTGCTGGGTGTGTGTAGGGTGTGTGTTGGGTGTGTGTAGAGTGTGTGCTGGTTGCGTGTTGGGTGTTTATTGGGTGTGTGTAGGGTGTGTGTAGGGTGTTGGGTGTGTGTTGGGTGTTTGCTGGGTGTGTGTAGGGTGTGTGTTGGGTGTTTGCTGGGTGTGTGTAGGGTGTGTGTAGGGTGTGTGTTGGGTGTGTGTAGAGTGTGTGCTGGTTGTGTGTTGGGTGTTTATTGGGTGTGTGTAGGGTGTGTGTAGGGTGTGTGCTGGGTGTGTGTAGGATGTGTGTAGTGTGTGTGCTGGGTGTGTGTAGGGTGTGTTTAGTGTGTTGGGTGTGTGTAGGGTGTGTGTTGTGTGTGTGTTGGGTGTGTGTAGGGTGTGTGTAGGGTGTTGGGTGTGTGTTGGGTGTTTGCTGGGTGTGTGTAGGGTGTGTGTTGGGTGTGTGTAGAGTGTGTGCTGGTTGTGTGTTGGGTGTTTATTGGGTGTGTGTAGGGTGTGTGTAGGGTGTTGGGTGTGTGTTGGGTGTTTGCTGGGTGTGTGTAGGGTGTGTGTTGGGTGTTTGCTGGGTGTGTGTTGGGTGTGTGTAGGGTGTTGGGTGTGTGTTGGGTGTTTGCTGGGTGTGTGTAGGGTGTGTGTTGGGTGTGTGTAGAGTGTGTGCTGGTTGTGTGTTGGGTGTTTATTGGGTGTGTGTAGGGTGTGTGTAGGGTGTTGGGTGTGTGTTGGGTGTTTGCTGGGTGTGTGTAGGGTGTGTGCTGGGTGTGTGTTGGGTGTGTGTTGGGTGTGTGTAGGGTGTGTGTAGGGTGTGTGTTGGGTGTGTGTTGGGTGTGTGTAGGGTGTGTGTTGGGTGTTGGGTGTGTGTTGGGTTTTTTGCTGGGTGTGCTGGGTGTGTGTTGGCTGTGTGTTTGGTGTGTGTAGGGTATGTGTTGGGTGTTGGGTGTGTGTAGGGTGTGTGTAGGGTGTTGGGTGTGTGTTGGGTGTTTGCTGGGTGTGTGTAGGGTGTGTGTAGGGTGTGTGTTGGGTGTGTGTAGAGTGTGTGCTGGTTGTGTGTTGGGTGTTTATTGGGTGTGTGTAGGGTGTGTGTAGGGTGTGTGTTGGGTGTGTGTAGAGTGTGTGCTGGGTGTGTGTTGGGTGTTTATTGGGTGTGTGTAGGGTGTGTGTTGGGTGTGTAGGGTGTGTGCGGGGTGTGTGCGGGTTGTGTGTTGGGTGTGTGTTTTGGTTTGTGTAGGGTGTGTGTAGGGTGTGTGTTGGGTGTGTAGGGTGTGTAGGGTGTGTGTAGGGTGTGTGTTGGGTGTGTGTTGGGTGTGTGTAGGGTGTGTGCTGGGTGTGTTTAGGATGTGTGTAGGGTGTGTGCTGTGTGTGTGTAGGGTGTGTTTAGTGTGTTGGGTGTGTGCTGGGTGTGTGTTGGGTGTGTGTAGGGTGTGTGCTGGGTGTGTGTAGGATGTGTGTAGTGTGTGTGCTGGGTGTGTGTAGGGTGTGTTTAGTGTGTTGGGTGTGTGCTGGGTGTGTGCTGGGTGTGTGTTGGGTGTGTGTAGTGTGTTAGGTGTGTGTTCGGTGTGTGCTGGGTGTGTGCTGGGTGTGTGTAGGGTGTGTGCTGGGTGTGTGTTGGGTGTGTGTAGTGTGTTGGGTGTGTGTTCGGTGTGTGCTGGGTGTGTGTAGGGTGTGTGTCCTGCAGCCCTGCACACACACAATAATGTGAGAAGAACAGAAATAATCCAACTAGATTTTCTGTGAACAGACACACAGAGGCTGACTCAGGATCAGCTCAGGTTAGCCCTCCAGGCTCCTCAGAGCTGCAGCAGGCTGGGCCTCCTCCGTCTCTCTGATGCTGAGGGAAACATTCAGAGTCAGGATGCTGCTGCTTTGTGGCTGCAGAACCACATCACATAGAACAGATCTGCATGTGTCGTGCATCATCATGTTTGTCTCCACTAGAATTTACAATAAAGTTCTGTGTTTGAATCAAGCTTGACCTTAGTTTGATGATGATGTCCAGCCTGCTGCCTGCCTGCAGCTCCTCCTGCTCGTCCTGCAGCTCCTCCAGTTCCTCCTGCTCCTGCAGCTCCTCCTGGTCCTGCTCCTCCTGCAGCTCCTCCTGGTCCTGCTCCTCCTGGTCCTCCTGCAGCTCCCCCTGTTCGTCCTGCAGCTCCTCCTGCTCTTGCAGCTCCTCCTGGTCTGGTTCCTCCTGCTCCTCCTGCAGCTCAGGTGGCCTGGAAACCCCCGTGCGCTCACTCTGCCACAGTAACCTGCCCTGAAGGCAACAGATTTATTTTTGGAGCGGCCACGAGTGTGCAGGGCGGCTGCCGAGGCTGCGGTTCACTTGGGGAGGAGACGGGCGGCCCTGTGGCACAGGAGCTGGGATTAACACGCAGACAGACGGCAGCTTGTCCTCCTGCTCAGAGAAGGTAAAGCCAGCGAGTCACCTGCAGGCGCTGCAGCGTGCACCATCCAGACTCTTAGAAGCATGATGCATATTAAACATCCTGTCCACCAGGCTAACAGTTTGCATTGTATTGTTAATCTGCTGTGTGTTCCTGCATGTGTGTGTGTGTGTGTGTGTGTGTGTGTGTGTGTGTGTGTGTTAGATAAATACACGGAGGTGTGAGTGACTAACATGACCTGCACACCAGTAAATTGATTATAATTTATTGTCCTGGCCTTTGATTTGAACAGATCAGTGAATGCTCCGTGTATCTGGACTCTGAACTGCTGTTTGTTTTCCAGCTGCTCCAACAGAAACCACTTTTCCATTTTTCCACTTTCCTGCGTTCAGCTCCAGGTCAGTGCTGCTAAAACTCACTGAAATGATCAGCTGAATGTTGAATTAACAGCTTTGTCGTGTGATTGGGTTCTCTCGATTGGCTGAGGTCATGGCACACTTTTACTGCACAGCTAATCTTACACTTTCCTCTTTTGACCTGCACCAATGGAAGCGTCCCAGATATCCCAGCCAGGGCCTTAAAAGGGGGAGGTCTCATGTGTCGGGACAGGCCTCCCTGTCCCTGAGACTGCAGGAGGCGCTGGGACAAAAAGCTTCATGTCGAAACAGACTGAAGACTCGCTGTGTGTTTTCATTTCAAATCGAGGGCCCAGCAGGCCTTTCTGTGCTTCAGAGTTTATGATTCCATCCACGTGACAGCTGCTGCACATTTTAGGCATTGAGCTGCAGCTCCTGTCTGCAGCAGCTTAGTATGACATGAATTAGGCTCAGCAGGGAGGTCAAAGGTCACAAACATAATGAACTGACAACAAATATAACAAGACCTTGGTGTGGAGATGTGGACGGCTTTTTAAAAGATGTTTTATTTGAGCGTGCATAATATGGATTTGTGTCACAGAAGCAAATATTTCTATTGAAAGTGTAACAGAATGTGATTGGCCTCTGGCTCGGCTCGCTGTGAACGATATTATTGTTTGTTTGTGTGAAGTGTCCACACGAGCCGGATTGTTCCTTTATGAATATGACAGGGACACGAGGAAAGGCCTGTGCTCTAATTTTAGCCGAGGGGAAATCAGAGCGGCGTGATGACAGTGAGCAGCTGCTGCCTGCAGTCTGAGCCGCCTCCTGCCACAGGCACAGATTCCAGCGCAGCTCCATCACTCCCTCAAAATTTACCTCAAGTTAGCACAAGCTTTGTCTGGAGAGCCTGTCTCTGAAACTGACGTGAGGCAGGAACGCTGGGACGCAGATTTAAAACCTTTCTCATGCTCTGGGGACTCACCAGGACCTTTAAGTGGTTCCTCATTTTGCTGAGAGCCTCCTGGAAGACCCTCAAGGACCCCTGGGGGTCCCTGGAGCCCACTTTGAAAACCACTGCGTTAGGAAACAGGATCCCTTAATTTTTTTTTTACAATATTTTTACATTAGACCCTGAAAACAATAATGGTTTTTGTGCATGGATTATTTTTTTTAAACTAAGTTGCACCTAAAACTTCCATTTAACTTTACTGGGTTAGTAAATCCAGAGTTATTAAACTCTGACAGTGTCCTTCAGCTGCGTGGGGGTCATTTTTAAATCAGGCGTTCGCCTTGGGTGACTATTTTCATCAGTATTTTGTCATCGTTTCAGAGCGGCCTGGCCAGAAGACACAGCTCACATGCCTTTCTATTTCCATTAGTGTCGCCTGGTGTAGCCACACAGCTCCTTTAGGATCCTGTCAGGATCCTGTCAGATCCCATCAGGATCCTTAAGGAGCTGCTGTTGTTATGGCAGAGGGCAGCGGGTCGGTCTCATCCTGTTGTTAATGTGAAACATAAAACCCCAACTAGGTAATTTAATTTTAGTTTATTCATCAGGAACATTAAACACGTCACAGCAGAACACAGGTGGTGGTTTTCATGCAGAACAGGCAGAGACGCAAAACAAAACCTGCATCAGGACAGGAACTTCAGTAAAAGGCTAACATTGAAATAATAAAACTGAAAAAATGAAGAAATAATTAAATCCAATACAGACCCAAGAATATAATCTACAATCTGTAGATAATTCATAATAAATATGATTATAAACATATCAGTAATTTAAATCATGTATACATTAAAACATTACCATCCTGTGCTAAATATCATGAGTTTGAAAAGAATTAAAACGCCCCATCTTTGATCTATGACAGTTCATTCCACTGCTCTGATGAAAGCACTGTTTGGCTAAATTTGAAGCAGAACCTTTTATATTACAGTCTCCTCTGACACACACACACACACACACACACACACACACACACACACACACACACACACACACACACACACACACACACTCACACTGAACCCTTTAAATTTAATCAAAGACAAAAGCCTTGACAAAATGAAGGAATATTTCCTGGGAAATCTGTTGTTTTAATTAAAGGAGTAGTCAAGACTTTCTTGATATGTCTTAATATGTATTTAAAAATACCTTAACAGAGAACTGAAAATGTTATCTTCCATTCCAGGTGTAAATTCAGTTAATATTGTAAAATATATCAAGGTAACACTGAGGAGGAATTAATAACTCTTGAATTCCTGTTTCAAAAATTAATTAACGGACCTGTTAAAATTTAACACTTTTTTTTGGTTCATTTTTGTTCAAAGGTTCTTAATCCATGCACAAAAAAAACCAACTCATTTTTTTCAGGGTCAAACGGGGCTACTGGAAGGTGTTAAAGGATCCTGTTTCCACAGCATAAACACACAGCGAGCTCAGCTGCACAGCAAGGGAAAAAAAAATCAGTCACAGGATAGAGTAATCACATCTCAGGAATTCTGTTGATTGAATTTATTTTATTGTTTTTGGAGATTTCTGGAAAAATGAGAATTTATTCACAGGACAATATAAACAGGACACCCACTACTGCAGTGTTAAAATCAAACTAAACATGCTTTTGTTAATTTGTTAACCAATGCTTAAAATACAGAGAATGAATATTAATTTTTGGACTAATAAACACATCTTTTTTTATCTTCACTTTTTTTCCTTTTATATAATCCAAAAACTTGTTCAAGTGTCCAGCATATCTCACAAGTCTTGGTGGAACTGTCCGGCTGAAAAAGAAAAATATCTCATGTCAGTCTAAACAGAGCCGAAAACTCCAGAAACAAGAAACAACACAAACCTGTGTGAGAAGGTTTGGACACCAGTGGTCACAGGAAATTCATCGCCATGTTGGAGGTCTGACAACAAATCAAAATAAAGGATGTTACTGTCTTTTTCCACTCAGTAAAACAAAGTGTGTGACATTCTGTAAAGTTATCAGTTATTGATTGATGGGGTTGATAGGTCTGTTGATCAGTAGCAGACTCGGTGTTTGCCTGGCCAGCTGCTGAGCTTCCTGGATTTCAAAGTTCAAATTCAGTTTCAAGCTGCACGCACATGGGAGCCAGTCCAGCCCCCCAGAGACTAAAAAGATTCATTCTCAAGCCAGAAAGCCAAAGCAGCATTGCTATTCCTGTATTTAGCATTTAGCATGGTGTAATTCCTCTTAACGAGATGTTTTTCCATTGGATCTCTGCTCTAATTAGCTGGTTTACTTCTCTGCTGGGAAAACTCAGTGCCAGAGACTGACAGGTGGAGGTCTGCTACAGGCTTTTATTTTGTTGACTCTCCAACATGACGATATGTTCCTCATAATCACTGGTAACCAAACGCCACATGGCAAACCTCCAGTTAGCAAAGTGTTGATAAATTATTTTTCATTTGTGCCTGATCCAAGGTGATTTCTTGTTGAATGTTAGCAGCAGACTGACGTGCCTCATGTGTCTTCCAGGAGTTTGAGATGCTCATGGAAGTCAGCTACAGTAACGGGCTGGAGCCTGACCTTTCCCAGCAGTATCCTCCACCCTTACTGCCCAAACCTGGCAAAGACAACGCCAGGCTTCAGAAACTCAAGAAGAAGAGAGCCAAGAAAAAAGGAGGCCCCTCCCAGACGCCCATCCCCTTTCGCTCCTGCTTGTCGCCCGTGAACGAGGCGAGCACCGACCTGGAGCACAGCGACCAGTCCAGCCCACCCAGGACGCCGGACTCCGCCTATGTTCCAGACTCTGTGTCCAGTTTCCCCTTCGGCTCCTTTTCTAATCACTCCACAAGTCCTTCTCCTCACAGCAGTCTCTATGGCTTCCCCCCGCCGCCCTGCTCAGCTCAGATCAGGAGCTCTGAGGAGCCGGTGGCTCCGCTCTACGAGTGTTCCTCTTTTTTATTCGATGAAGCCACTCCTTTGATGACACCACCTTCAGCTTCAGCCCCACCTGAGCAGGTTCTGGCACCTCCTCCTCCTTGTCCTGCTCTTTTTAATTCGACCATGACACCAAATCACACTGGCTCAGTGACAGAAGCTCCTGCAGTCCCAGTCTCTGTGCAGTCCAGCCCTAAAATATCGACTCACAGTCTGACCTTGTCCCCAGCCAGCCCCAGCGGTGGCCCTCCACCTTCTCAGGTTGCAGACCTACCTCCTGCTCCAGTGCTGCTATCAGTTTCAAACAGTCAGAGACATCCTTTTATTCCCAGCCAGAGGGAGACATACACCGAGCCGAAAGACATGGCTTCGGGCTGGACATCGTCTTCAAATGCCAATAATGGCAACTCCCTCATGAGCCAGATGCCCCCTGAGATGACTGGCTCAAAGATATCTCTTGTTGAAGCCAGGAAAGAGACAAGGCTCGATGCTTCACAAACAAGGATTTATACATCCAAGGCAACATTCTACGAGATATCTAAGCCTCCCTCGATCCAAGACCTTACAGGAATAAATGCATCGTACCAGGGAGCATCACTATCCACCATCCACAGGGAGAAAAACACATTGTCAGTGGCTTCTCTGTCCAGGACCCCATCCGGGAGACCTAAGACCCCCTCTTACACGCCCTCCCGAGGATCCACGCCCATTTTTGAAATATCAAAACCTAACCCACTGTTATTTGCTGCAAGTCCTGCTTTCACCTCATCCCAAGACTTGCTAATGCCTGCTGTTAGCAAGGAAACGCCAAGATCCCAGTCAGCAGAGCAAGTTGGCAGTCTCAGTAAAGCTCCCGCTGCCATAGAGGAACTGAAACAGACAGATCACACAACTGCCAACAAACTCTCTCCGGAACAAACCTGCAATTACAGTAGGGATGAGAGTCAAAATACTGGAGATAGCACAATAAGTTCACACAGTTCCAGTGCCAAGATGCTGTTGCCCACAGAAAATGTAGTTCCGAGTGTACCTGTGTATGACTTGACTGTCAAGCCACAACTGATAGAGCCTGTCACCTTGAAAGTAAAAACAGATCCCATTTCAGAAGCTGAAGATTTACATGAATCATGGATTCCATCATTTTTCTCCACTGCATCAAAGACTTCAAACCTGAATCCTTTGCCAGTGATTTCAATACAAGCATCACACAGTCCAAAAGCCTTGTCATCCGGTTACCGACCACCTGGTTCTCCTGTGGTTGAGGCACGCAAGTCTTTGACGTCATTACTGGAATCTCAAATGTCATTAGCATCCTCAAAGCCCAAATCACGGTCAACATACTACGGGCTCACTCCAGCTGAGTATGTTGCCTTTGGTGGGATTAGGAGTAACCCAACATGTTATAGCCCTGTAGCCCCTAAGATTAACGAATCATCTTCAAACAAAACACAGTCTGATGGAGTAGTAAATGGATCTTATGTCTCAAAGTCTGAAGCAGTTAAACCTCTTAATGAACCCCAAGCTATTGTGTCTTCGATGGAGGTTCCTGCTTCGGTTACGAGGGATTCTGAGCTTCCAACTGAACGGACGATCACACGTAACAAAGATTTGTTTGGAAAAAGTCAGTTTGAAGCTCACAGTAATGGAATACAACCAATTGAAATATCTAGTGTGGACACAATAAAACCTGAGCTTCCGCTTGGCTTGCTGCTGAAAACTATGCAACAGTCCACAAGTGAAGTATCCGTGTCAAAAGCCTCTTACTCTGAGGCTCCAATACCGATACCTAAAACAGGTGAGGTGTACACACAGAGCGCGGCATTATTTCCAGTAGAGGTAAATACTGCTCCATGTCTGACTGATAGCAGTGATCTGTCATCTTCTCCCTCCCCACCACAGAGAATAGAAAAGCTTAATTCAAATAAAGAAAATCAGCATAGAGCAAATATGATAGATGTCACAGAGGAAGCTGACAATCTTGGGAAAACACCCACAGCATTAAGTCCTCACGCTGATAAAAACAGTAAAAGAAAACCCAGGTTTGCAAATGCACCACAACAATCAGGAAAAATAGAGTCAGGTCCCATCCATAGTGACCAAACTCCTTCAACAGAGCATCTTCTAGATGTTCAACTCACTGCAAAGCCTGTTAAAGAGCCTGTTGTTCAGCCCCCTGCTGTAAAGTTAATAGATGCCCAGCTGCCTGGGAAGGCCAGCGGGGATGATATGCTTATTTTAGGAATGAAACAGTCCATCAAACCCGTTTTAGAGACATCTGTGCCTGGTAAAGCAGCTACTGAAGTTGTTTTCCCCAGACAAAGAGAGGAAGTGAAGCATCATGTCTTAACCAGCCCCAACAGTGTTCCTTCCAACAAGACAAACATGCAAAATAATTTGCCTTGCATGGCTGTTAATACAGAACATATACAAGGCCAAACAAAGGCTGAACCCTGTTTCTCAAATATGTTTTCTAAAGAATCAACTGTCTCTACCACCAGATCCATCTTTCCACATGAGCCTGTCACAGCAGCTGTATGTTCTGTATTCACAACCAAGCAAAACACAGAATTTCTACAGCCACAGCCCAGCCTAGAAACTCCAATTCATATAAACCCTCGAAAGGAAAATAAAACCCCTAATAAGCTTTTGCCAGGGCTGAGTTTGTCAGTCAAACCCTCTCAGGTACCAAGTGTATCAAATACACCTGCTGGAGATACCTTACAGGACAAACCCACATCAGACACCAAACTCCCGGGTCTGCACACCACTGCAAACAAATCACCAAACATCTCAGATATCAAGTTTCCTTTAGAAATGACTTTACCCAGCACACCCACACAAGGGTCCCAAAAACCCATCAAAACTAGCAGTGATGCCCCTCCAAAAACACCAAGCATGGGATCTAATCACAGTAAAGCTGTCAGAGGACTAGATGTCTCCACATACTCAAACATACCTACAACAGAGGCTAGCCAGGCTGCCAAACCTGCTGCTGCTGAATTGTTACTAAACAACGTCCCTGCTACAGAAACCATACTTCCCAGCCAATCAAACACAGAGGCCAAGCTTGCCAGTCTTAACGCCATTGAAACCAGCAGCTCAGCTGGACTGCATCAAAACCCCGCCATTAAAAATGTGGGTCTACTAGCTAGGAAAACACCAGCAGAACATCTTTTCAACACATTTAGAATACCAGAAAACATCCAAAGTAAATCTAGTGTTGAACCAAACTTAGTTTCTAATCCCTCAAACCAAAACTCAGCACCACATGCATCTGATACTGCAGCAAAGCTCTCTAACAATCCTTCAACAGGGATGCTAACCGGCAGCAGGTCTACCCTGCAGGTGGACACTGTTTTACCCAGACAAACGGGAAGTGTGGAGACTATTCTTCATGGTCCAGAATCACTGCAGTTAAACAAACCCAGTCTCACTGCTCCCACTGAAATAAAACTCACCAACAAGCTTCATACAGAAACTAGGAAATATAACACAGAAACAGGAGTGTGCAGCAATCCTATAGATGAAACTATGCAGGCCAGTAAACCTACCATTCCATCCAGCCCTACTGTGAGGCATGCTCCACCAAAAAGCCCTCAGTTAAGATCAGCCACAGAGACTCGATCAGATATGAAACCTTTTTCTGACTCTATCACCAAAACCAGATCGTACACCAACTCCAAAGAAGAGGATAAACAGCTTCACAGCCCTGCTGTTGTGCACAGAGCATTTGTAACACCCGAGCCTAGACTTACTAACAAAACCTCTGTGCATGAACAATCCTCCTTCACCCAGATCACTGTAGACAACAGGCCTTTAGTAAACCCCATTATAGAAACTAAACACTCTGGAAAATCTATGACTCAGGCAAGGGTTTACCCTTCCCCTGGGTTCCCAAATGTCAGCGTAAAAGCCCAAGGCATTATGTCACAGGGCCTAATCACCATGTCCACTGATAATGCTCAACTCTCGGCCAGCAGCTCAGTGAGTTCTCATGCTGAAGTGATGGAAACAAACAAACCTATAAAATTTAATATCCAAACTGCAAATGCACAAGCCCTCACACAGCTCATTCAGACTAACAACCCGGCTATAAATATTCACCCCCCTGCTGAAGCCCCCAGATATGTTAAAGCCCCACTTAGCCCTCCTATAGAAACTAAACACTTTACTAAACCTGGGGTTGGAATAAGAGCTTCCCCTTTCTCAGAGCTTGTGGCATGTAACACCTCTATTATAAACGCGACAACCTTGACTCAGTCCTCTCAGATTCCCTTCTTGTTAAACCAGACCACACAAACTAAACCCTCCCCAGTCATGATGAAAAACCAGATGAGTCCTCCCCATATACCTCGAAGAACTAACACACCTACTACTACCAATCAACCCTGTTCAAAGTCAGCTGTAGAGAGCATCTCAATTCCAGAAATAGACCCTGTTGTAAAACCAGCCACATCTAAAAACTGCTCAACCCCAACTAGTAGTCCTGTGGTAAAAATACATTGCCTGGCAAGACATACAGGAACAAACCCAGCAACAAACTCCATTAATGCAGAAAAACCCTCCTTACCCCTTACTGTTGAAACTAAAGCTCCCACCCGTTCCTCTGATCCTGTTTTGACTTCCAAACCTACCATGAAAGTACAATCTAGACCCTCCTCTGTCTCTGTAGAAACTAAACCCTCTGTAGAAACTAATGCCTCTGCAAAGTCTTCCCCTGATTCCATGCAGACTAACTCACATGCCAGTAGAGTTCAGCCTCCCACAGAGCCACGAGTACAGAACATTTCCCCTGCAGAACCAGCAACAGATACTGTCATGAAACCATCCATAGTTAAAGCCGCTGTGATTGACTCTGCCACTCCTGCCTCTCTGCCTCAGGCCTCAGTCTCAGTCAAACCTCCATCACCAAACAGAGGAACGTCACCGCCATCTCAGCCAAAAACTGGACTGCAGGACAAGGACGTCCTGGTGTCGAAACCGACAGCCGCCCGGATGGAAGCCCTCGCAGACACACCTTGTACGAAGTCAGCGACATCACCTGCATCTTCAACTGCTGATGGGACGGCTGCCACGGCCGACGCAACTCCCTCACCTGCTGAGCCCAAACCGGTGCAGAAACCAAAAGGCCTCAAGGCCAAGCTCAGCGGATGGTCACGGCTCAAGAAACACATGGTTGT
This sequence comes from Myripristis murdjan, assembly GCF_902150065.1. NCBI lineage: Eukaryota > Metazoa > Chordata > Actinopteri > Holocentriformes > Holocentridae > Myripristis > Myripristis murdjan. Next base: position 46,821,723 of record NC_043982.1, on the reverse strand, counting down.
TGAGCCTGAAGAGCCAAAGTTTCCAGAGCCAGAGGCGAAACTGCAGACCGACTCCAGCAGTGGCAACATGAAAACCGACCAAGGCAGCAATGACACCACATCAGCAGAGCAATCCGCCAGTCTGGAGGTGGTCAAGGACAAAGAGAGTCCCAAGAGTGCGCCAAGAGCGCTGAAGATGTGGGACGCTGTCCTCTTTCAGATGTTCTCCACCAAAGACAGAATCATCCAGCAAATCAAGACCAACAAGAGTGACACAGACAAGAAGAAGCTGTCTAAAGATAACCAGGCAGAGGTTCCGTCCTTTGTGAATCGGCTTCCAATTCTGCTGTACAGTCCCCGCTTCGATGCCCGGAAGCTGAAGGAAGCCGCTGAGAAGCCCCTCGCTAAGATCGCTGCGGTGTTTGAAAGGGGGCTGCTGCACCGGAAATCTCAGGATGAGGAGCCCAAAGATTTCAACAGAAAAGCCAAAGGATTTGGTGCATCCACAGCTACAAGTTGTGTAACTTGAACTGATCAGAAATGTATTAACATCTATTGCAAGGATAAAAATTGGTAATAGGTTATTGGTTTATCTGTTGTGTAATTCATTTCAAGTGGAAAGATCACAAGAATCATATTTAGGGTAGTTAATTCAGTACAAAGTATAGCATCATGCAACCATTTGTCGCTTAGAGTGATTAAATAGAGGCTGCAGTGAGGAGGCAGCGCTCCCACGCCAGGACTTAAACTGCTGAAAATTATCACCTGGTCATGCTCTAGTCCTCCAGGGGCCACATGCACAAAACTCTGTGTAGACTTATTACTAAAACTGTGTGTACGCACAAAGCCAGAAATATGCACATGCATTCTTTTCATCAGATTTACAAAGACGTACGTACACATGGCTCGAATTACGAATGTAAATTAAAAGAATGATAAAACTGATTAAACTAAACTTAAACTAAAGTAAGTAATCAATGTTACATTGAGAAATGTGCCTTTGATTGGTATTTTATCTGTGTAAACCAAGGAGAGAAAAAAACACTGTCAGTGCAGTGGCTTATCAACCTAAACAAGCAAGATTTTACTAAAATATTCTCTTTTATTTCATCTCCACCTCATCACATCAGCCTCAGAGCGCACGGTAACCTGGTCTGAAGCAGTGGTTCTCCACCTGTTTGGTGACTGATGAACATCAGGCTGTGGGCCCGTGTTTGATGAGACGTCGTCTCAGAGATCCCGTCTGACCAGATTTAGTTATTCCAGACGGTAGATTAGCAGATTATCAGTGAAGACAAATCTATTAACACAGCAGTCATTCTTATACATTCTCTCACTGGATTAACTTCTCTTCAGTTAAATAACAGTGAAATTAAAATATTCCCTGTTTTCCTGGGAACCCCCTGGAACCACCTCAAGGACCCCTGGGGGGCCCTGGACCTCAGGTTGAGAACCACTGAGTATTCATGGGTTTTTGGGCATACGCATCGTTTATGCATGTGGCCCTGGGTCTTGTACAAGAGCATTGCTATAGTCTTTCAAAATAAAACAGAAAAGCAAATGATCCTTTATTGTGCACATGCCAAAAAATCAACCCCAAACCAAATTAAGGCGTGTCTCTCTGCAGTTTTCATTTTTAATGTGCACAGCCACAGGTAACGGCCAACACTGACTAAACTTGACCATCACATCCAAACATCCAATAAAACACTTAATGTGGTGTTTCCTTTATTATGGCAGTTACCTGTAAGTTATATAAATAAAAAAAAAATCAGCAATGATAAATTTTTGAGGTAAAAATCTGAGCCATAATACAGAAATGAAATCTTAATCAAATGACAATTATGTGTTTCAGAGGGTTTTGTTCTTGTTTTTGTTTTTTATTATTCTGTGATCACCTGGTTGGATTCAGAGTTGAGTGCATGTAGATACTGAGATTGCTGCTTGTGTCATGCTCTATTTTTTTTTCTATTTTTCTAAAGAGTGCTAGCTCTTAGTGTACACCGCTGGTAGGATGTTTTCTAATCTCTTTGTAATAAATAGGGCTTTTACATTCCTGGAACAACAGGGCAGGAGAATGAGGATGAAGATGAGGGTGAGGGTGAAGGTGAAGGTGAATGTGAAGGTCTGGTCAGAGGAACGTGATGTGGACATGCCTGCAACACATTGGGACAGGAAACTACATCCTGAGTTACCCAGCAGGTCAAGATTCCCATGATGCTGCTGACATGTGAAAACCTCCACACTCTTGGTTCTGGTGACATTCAGTCCAAACCTGCTCGTCTGCTGCCGTTTGGCTCGTCTAGTTCTTCAGTTAGTGTGACGCCACCGACACTTTCAGCACATAAACCAACACCGACAAAGAAGACTATCACAAAACAAAACAAAACAAAACAAAAAAACAAAAAAACAAACAAACAAACAAAAAAAAACATGTCCTGGTGCCCATTTTTCTCAGATTAATTACAAATTGGATCTACTTTCCAGTTTAAATAGAAAAAGAGAAAGAACAGTTTAAAAAATGCAGCAGAACTAGTTTTATATTAGTTTTATGTTTTTCTTTCTCTAGTGATAATCCTGTTTGTTGGTGCTGCTTTAAAAGTGTTTCTAAAAGAGTTGTTTTATTCTGGAGCTGTTTTGCTGTGGACACACATACACACACACACACACACACACACACACACACACACACACACACACACACACACACGGGGAACTAGACAACACAACACTACGGCAGAGGACAGGATGTGGGGTTTAATCTGAGGGATTATATGCTGCTCTGTGTTTGGGGTTTCAGCGACATGACAGTCAGACCCCACAGGTTTTATTATATTTTTACATTCAGCTGGAGTCTGGTGTGGATCACATGGTGCAGTGATGATGATGGTGATGGTGATGATGATGATGATGATGGTGATGATGATGATGATGATGGTGATGATAATGATGATGATGATCAGGACTTCAGAAAAGGGACTGGGGGAAATGGAGTGACATCAGAAGGTTGCATATGATGTGTGATGTTTCATTTGTCTGTTGCTCTTCATGTGTTTGATGTGACATCACAGCGCCACCTTCGGGACCTTCGGGACCTTCAGGACCTTCAGGACCTTCGGGACCTTCGGGGCCTTCGGGACCTTCGGGGCCTTCGGGACCTTCGGGACCTTTGGGACCTTTGGGACCTTTGGGACCTTTGGTCGAATCTTTGATAAAATGTCTTTTAACAGATAAACACACATGAGGCTGTCCGGCGTGTTCTGCTGGCTCTGTTGCTGTCAGCTCTGCCAGCTCCAGCACAGGTTTTGCTAGCAGCAACCGGCTACAGTTGCCATGGTGATGGTCCCCAATATGGCGCCCGAAGCAAACGAGTGACATCACAGAAACTCATGAACAGCATGAATAGCATGACGTTGCAGTTGTGATTTTGATGTTTTTTTTCTCTGTGCTGGTTTTGAACACTGTCGGCGTGGTGTGACGTGGCGGGCCGGAGGTCGGGGTGATCCGACCGCGGCGCCGCTCACTGCACCGACGCTTTGAGCTCCAACCTGCTTTTGATTCCTGTGTGACTGTCACAAACACATAAAGTCGACTGGAAACTCTTCTCTTGTCTTTTCTCATTACTTCAGATTCAGCACAGAGCTTTGGCTCCTGAAAACATTTCAGTGGGATGGAGGACGAGGCAGCACAGCGACACAGCACCTGATCGGACTGTTATCTCTCCTCTGATTGGACGTTATCTGTGGTTACTGGTGGTAACCACCGGTAACAGTTGAATCAAGTGTCACAGACACGGCTAACGCCTGAAAACATTTATCAGTACAGAATGTGATGTCACCATGTGCATTACAGTCTTCCTGCTGGCTTTCAGGTTCCTAACGCTCTAAACCAAAATCTCTCATCTCACTGAATGGCGTCCATAATCGAATGTTAATTTATTTTATAACCAGTAATAATTTATCATTTATAATTCTAATTATTTTTATAGTAAGTTTGGGAAGCACAGCTTCTTAATGGGCCTTTAGAATTTGATTTATGTCCAAAATAAGACATTAATAAAATAAATTATTACTGCATTTAATTCTTCATTTTTTTTTTTTTTACCCAGATTTTTGCCCACATATAAACAGTGACATTTAAATAACAGAAAACTGTGAGGACATAATTTCATTTATGTATTTCCACCTAGAATCTAATGAGCCTATTTGGAGACGTTCACACATTCCTCCACATTTTCCACATCAACAAACCATTTATCAGATCCTGCAGCGAGCGAAAGATCACAACACGGAGTCAGAATGTGAGTTTCTGGTCGAAGCAGCTGCTGGTCTGGCCACTGCTCACTTTGGGAGGAGATTAGCCGGGACGTCCTGGGGAGAAAACCCTGGACATGCAGAGGAACTGGGAGGAGCTGTAAGGCTGCAGGTGGGCTGGACTCGTACCTGAGTGGCAGGTTGTGTTTTCATCATCGTCATCCACAGAGATCTTCTCATACTTGCCGTGACCCGTCACCATAAATTTATATCTTTTACCAGAGGAGCTGCCCTGAAACCCAGAGAGGAATATCTGTCACATTCACACACATTTAGACTTCTCATTCATTCACTGTCCCATGTGCATCGTTTCAGAGACAATCTGACATTTTATCAGCATTTTTATGGAACAAAAATTATATATACAGTACAGGCCAAAAGTTTGGACACACCTTCTTGAAGCTCATGGAGAGAATGCCAAGAGTGTGCAAAGCAGTAATCAGAGCAAAGGGGGGCTGTTTTGAAGAAACTAGAATATAAAACATGTTTTCAGTTATTTCACCTTTTTTTGTTAAGTACATAACTCCACATGTGTTCATTCATAGTTTTGATTCCTTCAGTGAGAATCTACAATGTAAATAGTCATGAAAATAAAGAAAACGCATTGAATGAGAAGGTGTGTCCAAACTTTTGGCCTGTACTGTATATATATATATATATATATATATATATATATATGTGTGTGTGTGAGTGTGTGTATGTATATGTATGTATATATATATTCTTGTTATAAACTAATTTTCCCCTCGTCATTTTGTGTTTTAGGAAATCCGTGTGTTTATTGGTGGAGCCTTGACCTATGTAGCACTTTATAACAATGGTTTCTGGTTATTATGTTTGCATGATGCAATGTTTGGATGTGTATGTGTGCTTGGACAACTCACTGCAGGACAAATCTACCTACGGGTACGAATAAAGTAACCTGAACCTGATATATATATGTGTATATATATATATGTGTGTGTGTGTATATATATATATATATATATATATCCTCTTAAGTTGTAGCTCCTGTTCCTTGAAGAAAACCTGTTTGTATGTGACCAGGAGGAGCATTGTTTCTTGCTTTGAACAGCTTTTTGAGCAGTTTTAAATTAAACTAAATCCATGCAGGAGGCTTTCAGACGACGGAGCGCCTGACGGCCTGTGTGGACTTCACACGGCGAGCGGCTGGGTCCCCTGCAGGTGAGTCATGCCGCCTCCTGATGCCACACTGGAGCAGGTGTGCAGCACAGCAGGACAGGTGAGACTGGACTGAGGTCAGTGTTAACGCACGCCACATCAGGCTGGCTGTGAGTGGCACTGACAAGGTAAGGGTTAGGGTTAGACAAGGTAAATGTGATGAGGATGCAGTGGTTACCTGAGCTAAAGGAAAGAGACGGAGGTTAGCAGGCATGAAGGAGGACGAGGAGAGAACGGACAAAGAAAAACAAGAGTTTGGAGAAATCAGCCTTAGAGTCTCATGTCCAAGAGTTGAAACAGATCAGAGATGTTCGAGCGGGACTCACCGCCGGTGTGGTCGCAGCGTCTCGGCTCCCGTCTGCACCGCCTCTCACCCATTGGCTGACGAGCTCGGCCACGCCCACTTTCAGAGCCTCTGTGTCCTGACACAAACATGAGGATGAAGTCAGCTGCCTTTCTCATTCACAGACAGAAGACAATGAACAAGCTCATTTCCTCTGTGGGGGAGGGGCGTTTCTGTGGTTACTTTAGCAACTGTTACTATAGCAACCACTGCTGTTGTTATTATCAGTAATATCACCATTACATCTGCTGAAACCGTTACTGCTGCCACTATCACACCTCGTCAGCAACTACTCAGACATTAATTACTACTGTTGTTACCATCACCTGTGTAATTACACTGTTATTACACTGTTACAGCCAGTGTAACAGGGCTGTTACCACCACCTGTGTTATTACACTGTTATTACACCGTTACAGCCGCAGTAACACTGCCCTTACCACAACCTGTGTTATTACACTGTTATTACACTGTTACAGCCAGTGTTACGCTGCTGTTACCATCACATGTGTTATTACAGTGTTATTATACTGTTACAAACACAATAACACTGCCCTTACCACAACCTGTGTTATTACACTGTTACAGCCAGTGTAATGCTGTTGTTACCATCACATGTGTTATTACACTGTTATTGAACTGTTACAGCCACAGTAACCCTGCCGTCACCACCACCTGTGTTATTACACTGTTATTACACTGTTACAGCCACAGTAACACTACCGTTACCGCCACCTGTGTTATTACACTGTTATTACACTGTTACAGCCACAGTAACACTGCCCTTACCACAACCTGTGTTATTATACTGTTATTATACTGTTAGAGCCAGTGTTACGCTGCTGTTACCATCACATGTGTTATTACAGTGTTATTATACTGTTACAGCCACAGTAACACTACCGTTACCGCCACCTGTGTCATTGCACTGTTATTACACTGTTGAGCCAGTGTAACAGTGCTGTTACCACCACATGTGTTATTACAGTGAGCACGTTTACATGCACACCTTATTCCTGTATTAACCGGAATATTCGCAATATTCCGGTTGCGCACGTGTCATGTAAACACGCACCGAACCCGATTAAGGTCGTATTCCGGTTGGAGAGAATTCCGAATAAGCCCCCTGGCATATGCCTGTTCCAACCGGAATATTGGGGCATGTAACCACCTTAGTCGGAAAACTCCCCGAACCGGAATATTCAGTCACGACTGCGCATGCTCGACTCACAAGGAATTCTGTGGCGTCTTTGTTGCTATGGTTACCTGCAAGCGGGGAAAACGGCAGGGCGAACAGCAGCAAGAGCCAGGAGACTGCAGTCTGCCTTCAGCTAATGAAAGACTTAAATATCACGGAGGATATCGATGGGAGAAAACATAGAAATAGCGACAGCAGAAGAAGAAAAAGAAGAAGAAGACGAGCAAGAAGACTTCTTCGTCTGTTTTTCCGGCAGACCAGACGCCTATACATGTACTGCTGCCCCCCGCGGCTGAGTGTCGCATTACGTCAGAGAGTGGAATACGCCAAAACACGGGGGCATGCAAAGTAACATGTAAACGGAATATTCCAGTTGCCGCGGCGCAGTTACCTTAACCGGAATATTGACCCGAACCGGAATATGGTGTGCATGTGAACGTGCTCAGTGTTATTACACTGTTAGAGGCAGTGTGGTGTTGTGTGTTGAGGCAGTGTGTTCACCTTGGCTGGGTTCAGGCTGACGGGGCTCCGGCTCCAGGACTCAAACAGGTTCCTCCTGGAGGCCACGGGCTCGGCGGGGCTCGGCAGGTCTGCTGCTCTGCCCGCTTTGACTTCACTGCAGGAGATCTGGGGACAATGAGACGTTTCCAGATGTTTCCCACTGGCCAGATCTAACAGCACACTCTTTAGAGGCTCCTCTGGTCTGAGAGCCCTCAAGGTGGCTCAAAGTTCCTCAGGGTCTTCTAGGGGTTCCTCAGGGTAATTTAATTTTAATCTTGTTCAGGTGTTGTTGTTGTTGTTGTTGTTGTTGTTGTTGTTGTTTTTGGGGGGGTGGGGGGTATTGCAGAAACTTCTTATCTTAGATTTGAAGCTGCGATGAAGAGTCTGATACCGCTGAGGAACCCCTGAAAGACTCTCCTGATGATGAACTTATGAACTTTCTGGACCCAGCGGCTCATAAATGCAACCACGTTGTGTGAGGCGGTTTGATGTGCGGCCAGGTGAGCCTGTGCGTTCACCTGGGCGGCGTGTGTGTAGCGCTCCAGCCGGCTGTCCAGCGTGCACACGGCCGGCGGTGGCGGCGGCGGCGGGCTCTTCTTCGTGACGTTCAGGCTGCAGAAACAGTGCAGATGACGAGTCGTGGTGAAAGTTTTCAGGTGAAAAGATGTTTGAAAAGCGCCTGAGGTCGCTGCTGAAAAGTCGTTGAAAACAGTTTGAAAAGTGAAAGTTTGTTCAGTGACGATTTTGAGATGCTGACTGAACGTTCACATTAGACCAGTGATCCCTGGGAGCCGCAGAGCTTTCAAAGCTCTATGCATCCAGGGCAGTTTGACTTGAGAGGAATATCTTCACGCTGAGCAGCATCGTCTCTCTCAGCTGAACAAATCACACAACTGATGTCAGTGCAGTGTTCTGTGACACGGTGATGCTGTAACCTCACAAACTGATGACATTTGTGAGGTTACAGCATCAACGCAACGGCAATGACGAGAATTTCCATTCACAAAATTTGCATATTTGCATGAGTTGATCACTGGAGATCAGCAGTGACACACACACACACACACACACACACACAGATGTGAGCAGCGTGGTGGTTTCCCTGCAGACTCACCTCCTCCTCAGAGACTCGGCTCTCTCTGTGATCTGAGGAGAGAAACACAGCATGCATGACAGCACAAACTCAAAAGACTCAAAAAACGCAAAAACTCAAAAAAACTTAAAAAAAAAAAAAGGTGAAAATTACAACAGAGTTACCATACAAAATATCACTGAATCACAAAACGTTTTATAAATAGAGAATTAATTTCATTCATTCATTCATCTTCTAAACCGTTTATCCTCACTAGGGTCGCGGGGGGGTGCTGGAGCCTATCCCAGCACTCATAGGGTGAAGGCAGTGAAACACCCTGGACAGGTCGCCAGTCCATCGCAGGGCAGAGAATTAATTTAAATAGAGAATTCATTCATAAATAAATGAAGTCTGCCGTCAGGAGCTGAGGAAGCAGCAGGTTGAGGTTCTGCTGCACTTTCAACCGTCAGTTTACATCAAAACTCAATGAAAAACAAAAAATAATCCATAATCCACAAGAACATTCACAGCATTAGACAGTGAAGCTGAAGTTTCATCATCACAAATTCACTTTGTTCTGACCTCCTGACCTCCTGACCTCTGACCTTCTGCAGCAAATCAAACTGTAGATCTTGCTGACCTTTGACCCCTCACACTGACACTCACCTTGTAGGAAGCATCCACTCTGCTGTCCAGCTCCTCCTGCAAGCACACACACACACACACACACACACACACACACACACACACACACACACGTGCACGCGCACGCACACGCACACACACACACACGCACACACACACACACACACACACACACTGCTGAGTGACCTCATCACCTTTTGGATTGACAAAAAATAGAAATCCACCAATAATCTATCACTTCATCAGGATTCATCAATAATCAGGATCATAATTTTGATTGGCATAAGGGTCGATATGGAAACCAGTCAGGCTCCGCCCCTCTGTCTGACAGACAGCAGGACAGCAGCGAGTGGGCGGGGCCTTGTGACTGAGCTGCTCTCAGTTTAAATAAAGTTTCAGTGCATTCAAACACAACAGGCCTGATCAGCTGCTCTGAGCTAAAGTTTTCAGATTTATCACAGATGAGCATAAATGAATGAGTGTGGCTCTAACACTCTGTTACCAGTGTCCTGCATTACTAATAATCAATATCAGCCCTGACAAATCAGTCCTGCTCCAGTCAGGCTTCTCTACCTGATCAGTTATGATGCAGTTTACTGCAGTGTGCTGCGGCCGTGATGCAGCATCCCTCTGCTCGTTATGCTGTGGTCATGTTGTTTTTCACGTCCTAATGACGTCTGTCCTCGTTGTCATGTCAAATTATCTCGTTACAGCTAGAAAACAACAATTTATCTGCTTAGAACATAAATACTTATTTTCAAAACCCTGTAAGACAAGATCTTTTTCTATTTTCAGATTTATCATGTACCTGCTGCAGTACCTCTGTGTACCACCAGGGGGTGGTGACGCGCCGCATTGAGAAAGGTGGTTCTAACCCTAATGTGAGGTTACTCTGTGTGATCCAGCAGAACAAATCATGAGGATGGAAACACTGTGAATGTCAGAGACCCATAAACCTCCAGATACACAGAGTGACACACACACACACACACACACACACACACTGCATGCCTGCTGCATGAAGGGTAAGAGCTAACATGCATTACGCCTGTCTCCTCTCTTCGAAACAAGACCGTTTGTGAAGACAAACGGGGGAGAAATGAAATGTGATGATATGAGATGAAAATCAGGACGGAAACAAAACAACAAACAGAAGAACAAGCACGTCTGCGCTGAGCTGTCCAGAGCAAACACTGCCCAAACACTCAAGAGCCTGACTCTGGATATTAATCTGCCTTTACATCCAAGTTCACAAAGAAAAGAAAAAAAAAAACAGCATTTTAAAACCAGCGGCACAGGGAACGTGATGGGAAACATGCAGAGACTCACGGGGTAAAACTGGATCAGGAGTTTCTGTTGGAACAGAACAGGAGACACACTGATCAATAATCAATAATCAATAATCAGCTTATCAACATGGAAACATAGTTCATGTCCTCATGTCTTTGTTAATATCCTCCTGCCCTTTGAACACAACACATCTGATGCTGATGCCTCCACGAAATCATTTTAATCATTAAATTACAGGGTTTCATGGAATTTTATTGTAATTTTATTGTAATTATCAGTAAAAAGCACAATTTTCATATTTTTATTTTTTATTATTATTATTATAATTTGAATGGTATTTATTTATTCATTTAATTATTTATTCATTTATTGTAATTAAATTGTTGCTTGTTTTGCTGGTCGAGTTGGACTTGTATTGAACGTTTGATGCAGCGTTGGCGTGACAGGAGCTACAACAGGTTTGCAGCTAACGTCTGGCGTCTTTTTGAACTCATAAATCAGCCTCTCGCTAATATCAATATTAACGAGTTAGCTGGAGACAGCTAGCCAGTATTAACCTCTGTTAACTAAATGACTGACAGGGAAAGGCAGAGCTTTCCTCCAATCAGGACACAGCAGCAGGTGAGAGGCTGTGCCAGCTGCTTACAGTGATTTAAAATCTGTCTTTCCATGTATAGGCAGCTGCTGTCATGTGACTGTCTTAGTCAGTTTGTGAAGCCTCACATGAACTGACACTTGTCAGTTAGCTCAGTGAGATAGAGAGTTGTCCTTCATGTCAGAAACTGAGAGTTCAAGCCTCAGCTGATACAAAATGCACATTAGAATGCCACCTTTCTTTTCATCTTCCTGTTCTCCACTTGTTGCTCTGAATTACCTCAAACTGCCCGGCCCATTGCTGCACAGCAGCTGGAACTGATGATTAAATGTGAACTGCTGGAGGTTTTCTCACCTTGAATGTCGGGCTCATTGGACCGTAGCCGTGCGACGCCTCCTCGCCCTCGCCGCTGGACAGAGACACACAAGATCTTCTCCTCTCCTCCTCCAAGCTCCTCCTCTGGTTCTCCTCCTCCAAGCTCCTCCTCTGGTTCTCCTCCTTGCTCCTCCTCTGATTCTCTTCTCTGGTTCTCCTCTGGTTCTCCTCCTTGCTCCTCCTCTGATTCTCTTCCTTGGTTATCCTCTGGTTATCCTCTCCGCTCCGTCTCTGGTTTTCCTCTGTGCTCCTCCACTGGTTCTCCTCCCTGCTCCTCCTCTGGTTCTCCTCCTCCAAGCTCCTCCTCTGGCTTTCCTCCCTGGTTCTCCTCTGGTTCTCCTCCAAGCTCCACCCTTGGTTCTCCTCCCGGCTCCTCCCCTGGCTCTCCTCCCCGGTTCTCCTCTGGTTCTCCTCCCGGCTCCTCCTCTGTTTTTGCTCCTTCAGCCCCTGATGTTCAGGAAAGGCAATAAGACGCTCAAAATCACAAGGAATCTCAACAATCACCATGGCATCATTCCCAAATTAGATTTACTGATATCGCTTGTGCAAATCTGACATTTTGGCCTGAGCGTGGTGCTAGAGGAAAAGTCATGAGGTCACCAAAATAAAGAGGATGCATCCTCTGAGGTGCATGGGTGTGCTGATCAAATCAGATAACCCTCCGGCCAACAGATTCTGAGATAGAGAATTTTGAATTTTGGCCTGAGGCTAGTGCTCAAGGAAATGAGGTCACCAAAGCTGACGGGGTTCATCCTGTGAGGAGCATGGACATGCTTTCCAAATGTGAACATACTCCACCTGATAGGTTTTAAGACATTTTTCTTTTAATGAGTAAGCATGTATGAGGGTTTTCAGGAGTGTTGTTGATGGATTCAGGTCCAAACCCAGACATTTCAGTGCAAAGCATTTGAATTTTATATTTTGTGTTATAAGTATGCAGAGCGACTGTCCTCCAGGCAATAGCTGGGTTCATGCAGGGTTATCATGGATGGATCTTTTGCTGGGTCTGTTTTTTTCATTATGAGTTATGGATTTAATATATACAGTACATATAAGAATATCGTTTTTTGTATAAAGGCACTGCTTGGGTTATCAGAGGCCAGATGTCTGACGAGCACAAAACAACACACTGACAAACAAATACATATACAGTGTAAATTAGTATTACTACTGCTTGTAGTAGAAATATGGAAACGTCACCTCCTCTGGCTTCTGACTCTGCTCCTCCTCCTCTCTGTGCAACTCCTCCCTCCTCAGCTGAGGCTCTCTCCCCTCCTCCTCCTCCTCTCTGAGGCTCTGCTGGTTCTCCTTCTGCTCCTCCTGCTCTGTCCGGTCAGCCTGACTGGCTCTCGCACTGGGAGGAGGTGGTGAAAGTTGTCATTGAACTGGTAGACTAACTGCTTCACCTCCAGCAGGCAGAGACAGGAGAGACAGGGTGTGTCGGTGTGTTTGTGCAGCGCTCAGAAACACAAACCAATGTGCAGGAACTGTCCTCTGGGCCAATGAAGCAAAACAAAATGTGAAATGCTGCACTTTTCACTTTACAAAATCTGGACTCTCCAAAAGGTCCAGATTATATATGTTTGACGAGGTCACACCCTGCGCTCATCGCTCACAGGACCGAGCACTGAAGTGTCTCTGATCTGCTCTGGAGCTTTTGGCAGCGATCTCTAAAAACCGAGCCAGTGGAAATTCAGGGATAGAGGCGTGAGGTGTGAACCGAGCTTTGTTCTGTTTTGCTTTGTGAGCTGGTCACTGCTGTTCATACAAGCTGTGTGCAAACTGGGTCAGAGTTGACAAACCTTCAGATAATACAGTTAATATGAGTTGAATACACATAACTGACCCACTTTCCACCCGGCATGAACCTGCATCTCAGGTGGTCCAGATAGCACCTAGACAGCACTTGACTAACAGCACTTCTACATCACTGGCCTCTTTACATCACTGGTCTCACTGGTCTCTTTACATCACTGGTCTCACTGGTCTCTTTACATCACTGGCCTCTTTACATCACTGTCTCACTGGTCTCTTTACATCACTGGTCTCTTTACATCACTGTCTCACTGGTCTCTTTACATCACTGGTCTCACTGGTCTCTTTACATCACTGGTCTCTTTACATCACTGTCTCACTGGTCTCTTTACATCACTGGCCACTTTACATCACTGGTCTCACTGGTCTCTTTACATCACTGGCCTCTTTACATCACTGGTCTCACTGGTCTCTTTACATCACTGGCCTCTTTACATCACTGGTCTCACTGGTCTCTTTACATCACTGGCCTCTTTACATCACTGGTCTCACTGGTCTCTTTACATCACTGGTCTCACTGGTCTCTTTACATCACTGGTCTGACTGGCCTCTTTACATCACTGGTCTCTTTACATCACTGGCCTCTTTACATCACTGGTCTCACTGGTCTCTTTACATCACTGGTCTCACTGGTCTCTTTACATCACTGGTCTGACTGGCCTCTTTACATCACTGGTCTCTTTACATCACTGGTCTCACTGGTCTCTTTACATCACTGGTCTCTTTACATCACTGGTCTCACTGGTCTCTTTACACCACTGGTCTCACTGGTCTCTTTACATCACTGGTCTCACTGGTCTCTTTACATCACTGGCCTCTTTACATCACTGGTCTCACTGGCCTCTTTACATCACTGGTCTGACTGGTCTCTTTACATCACTGGTCTCTTTACATCACTGGTCTCACTGGTCTCTTTACATCACTGGTCTCTTTACATCACTGGTCTCTTTACATTACTGGGCTCACTGGTCTCTTTACATCACTGGTCTCACTGGTCTCTTTACATCACTGGTCTCTTTACATCACTGGTCTGACTGGTCTCTTTACATCACTGGTCTCACTGGTCTCTTTACATCACTGGCCTCTTTACATCACTGGTCTCACTGGTCTCTTTACACCACTGGTCTCACTGGTCTCTTTACATCACTGGTCTCACTGGTCTCTTTACATCACTGGCCTCTTTACATCACTGGTCTCACTGGCCTCTTTACATCACTGGTCTGACTGGTCTCTTTACATCACTGGTCTCTTTACATCACTGGTCTCACTGGTCTCTTTACATCACTGGTCTCTTTACATCACTGGTCTCTTTACATTACTGGGCTCACTGGTCTCTTTACATCACTGGTCTCACTGGTCTCTTTACATCACTGGTCTCTTTACATCACTGGTCTCTTTACATCACTGGTCTGACTGGTCTCGTTACATCACTGGTCTTACTGGTCTCTTTACATCACTGGCCTCTTTACATCACTGGTCTCACTGGTCTCTTTACATCACTGGTCTCACTGGTCTCTTTACATCACTGGTCTCACTGGTCTCTTTACATCACTGGCCTCTTTACATCACTGGTCTCACTGGTCTCTTTACATCACTGGCCTCTTTACATCACTGGTCTCACTGGTCTCTTTACATCACTGGTCTCACTGGTCTCTTTACATCACTGGTCTCACTGGTCTCTTTACATCACTGGCCTCTTTACATCACTGGTCTCACTGGCCTCTTTACATCACTGGTCTGACTGGTCTCTTTACATCACTGGTCTCTTTACATCACTGGTCTCACTGGTCTCTTTACATCACTGGTCTCTTTACATCACTGGTCTCTTTACATTACTGGGCTCACTGGTCTCTTTACATCACTGGTCTCACTGGTCTCTTTACATCACTGGTCTCTTTACATCACTGGTCTCTTTACATCACTGGTCTGACTGGTCTCTTTACATCACTGGTCTCACTGGTCTCTTTACATCACTGGTCTCTTTACATTACTGGGCTCACTGGTCTCTTTACATCACTGCTCTCTTTAAATCACTGATCTGGACACAACACAACACAGTAAATATGGCGAGTGGCTCAGCTACCAAAACACTGAAAAAAAAAAATCAGATACAGCAAAAAATAAATTTCCATTTCTACAGGGAGGTAAAAATATATGTATTTATAGCCCAGTGGGCTTTAAAAAAAACATCTCAACTAAGAAAAAAAAAACAGTAATAAATAAGTCAAAGTATGTAGTACCGTGCTCGGATGGTCCCGGCCACCAGGTAGGACGTCCTGTCAGCTGATTGGCTGCTGCTGTCCTGCATCATGAAGACCGTGGAGCTGTACGACGCCTTCACTTCCTGTTTCCTGCTGCACATCTGGAGCCAAGCAGAAGGAAAACAGAAAACATCTCACTTTCACTGATCTGGAGTTTCATCCTCTGGAAACGAACAGCCCAGTGCAGGTCCACACTGCCGTTACACACTTTATAATATTTTAAAATGGATACTATACACCGGGGCCTCAGGTTGGCTCTCCTGAGGCCCCGGTCCCTCAGGTTGGTTCTCCTGAGGCCCCACAGGTAGTGACTCTGATATGAAAAGATATTTTGGTTTGTGTTCATTATGGAACTGTCCAGGAGTCATAACTTGTCAAATCAGTTCAAACATCATGTTCCAATAATCAATGATCAATAATCACTGGATTAACCCTTTGACACCTGAGACAATTCACTGAATTTCTCTCAAAAACATGCAGGGGAGAAAAGGTACATTAGAAATAATTTGTGAAAATTTTGTGGGGAAAGAATTGTTTTTAAATGTTTTTAAAAATGACATGACAACTGTATTTCTAAAGATTAAAATCAATGATCTCAGATCACTGATGCTGCATCAGATTTCTTGTGCTGAGATGCAGATTAAAGGTCTTTCGCACTTAAACTGAATTGAAATTAAACTGAGGACCCATCAGGGACTGCCACGTGGAAATTTTACTAAAAATTATACATTGTAATTATACGTCTGTTTTATAGATACATATTGTATTGTATGTGTGTGTATAACTATCTATCTATCTATCTATCTATCTATCTATCTATCTATATATGTATGTATGTATACATACTCACACACACACACACACATATACATATGTGTGTGTATTTCATTATCTATCTATCTATCTATCTATCTATCTATCTATATCTATATCTATATATATATATATATATATATATATATATATATATATAGGGTATGCAAAGTTTTTTCCCTTATATTTTTTGCATTGATCCACTTTATTAACCCCTTGTTAACCAGCGTGGTGACAGTGGTGGTGACAGCAGCTGCTCTGTGTGTGTCTCAGATGCTGCAGCTGCTTGCTGATGGACAAACCTCTCCTGTCCGTCCAGCTGGAGCCTCCTGGGCTCGGCTGATTGGTTCAGGCTCCCATTGCTCCTCCTCCTCCTCCTCCTCCTCCTTCTCTCCAGGCTCAGATTTCCATCGAGGAGTGGCGGGTCTTCTCTCCCTGGCCCTGCAGGCCTCCTGGACCCTCAGCTGTTCCCGGTTCTCCAGCCTGTGGCTCCAGTCGCTGAAACCCTCGTCCTCCTCTAGGACCGGCCGGCAGCTCGGCTTCTGCTGCTCGTCCCGGCTGAGAACAGAGACCACAGTCAGCTGTTTGTGTTCATCTCTCACAGTGAGCAGAACCTGGACCAGCAGAATCACTCTGAAACACAATGCCTTCGAGCAAGGCACCAAACCCCCGTCCTCTGCAGGGGAGAGGTTCAGCAGCTCTAATTAAAATGTTCAGGCTGCCATAGATCAGGGATGTCAAACTCAATCAGTAAAGGGGTCTTATTAAAAAATCACAACCAATTCAAATGCCAAACAGGGCCGATATTTACTGAACACTTTTGACCGAACAGGTCATTCTTTTGATTAAAATGGGTCCTGTAAAAAAAACAAACAAACAAAAAAAACTGGCGGTTATGTATTCTGTCTTTTAACTTTATTTAGTACAGTGTGACGACACTGTAGGAGAGGTTAGTTTGTTGATAAATGAAGAAAAGCTGGTTTTCCACCTGGTGGCGCTCTGTCTGTGTTTCTGTCTGTTTCCATGTGAGGCTGCACGTCATTTCTGAGTGAAAAGCTCTTTGAGCTGCATTTCTGCTGGGAAAGGTGCTATACAATTAAAGTTTATTATCATTATCATTATCATTACTATTATTATTATTATTATTATTATTATTATTATTATTATTATTAGCAGTAGTAGTAGTACTACTAGCAGTAGCAGTAGTAGCAGTAGCAGCAGTAGCAATAGTGGCAGTAGCAGTAGTAGTAGTAGTAGTAGTAGTAGTAGCAGTATTAGCAGTAGCAGCAGTAGCAATAGTGGCAGTAGCAGTAGTAGTAGTAGTAGTAGTAGTAGCAGTATTAGCAGTAGCAGTGGTGGCAGCTCGGTGTTGTTCAGTGTGCAGGCGGCAGCGTCGTCTTGCAGGACGCTCTGCAGGGTTCAGGCTCTGCAGGGTTCAGGCTCTGCTGTGTCAGACAGCAGAGGAACAGCAGATCAGCAGCTTTCCTCATCACTGATGAACGGATCAGCTCCACCAATTAAACACAAAGTCCTGGGTCAGCGGTGCAGGGGAGACTCAGCTGGAAAGTCAAGGCTCCTTTACAGGTTCATTAAAATGAAACCCTGGCAGAGCCTGCTGGGGGCCTCCAGGAGCCCCTGGGGGGGCATGGCTTCACTGGATTATCATCAACACAAAAACAGAGGTGACATCAGAGAACTGAACACAGCCTGAGACAGGAGAGCTTCTAAGTCAAGAAGCAAAACTTACACTGACACTTGAATTTGGCAAATGGAGCTTCTTCCTGTTTTTCCTCTTTTATCATCTTTTATCATTTTGGAGGGTGTTTATTGGAGTTCTTGTTTCATTTGTGTGTTGGTGGAGCTGCATCACATGTTGTTTCTGTGTTGTAGCTAAATATAATCACTGCTGCTTCAGATTTCATTGCCTTTATGTTGAACTGAGACGGCTCCAAAACTTTCTTCCATAAACCTTTGAAAATACTCCTCTCAATCAGTTAAAAGCATCTTTCACAACCAAACGCAAGAAATCTGATCCAGCTGCACTGATCTGTCTTTACAGTGACCATTTTAGTAATTATGAATATTTTTTATGATTTTTAAATCAAATTTTCAGGTAATTTTATTTTGTTTTCTTGTAAGGTTATGTTTTTGTTTTCGTTTTTTTTTGCCAGTTTTTTCACTAATGTTCTGGTCATTTTTGACTTTTTCTCATGTTTTGAAAGAAATAAGGTTGGACTTGGGATTCAAAAGGTTAATTTTACTATTAATGAAGTCGTTAAAAACTGTCATGATACAAACAGTAGCAGAGTGGTAATTTTAATATGATGTTATAACTTCACCTCTGTGAATCTTTGTCCTGAACGTTCTAAAACTCAGTACAAACAAAAGTGTTTTTTCTCATCAGGAGCCTCACGGCAGCATCATGTCAGATCTGTGGCTCGGTCAAAGTGGACGTGGACGTCCAGAGCATGAAGAAATCGGAAAGGCCCTGAGTCGGTGGACAGTTTGTGCCACAGACGGGACAGTCTGTCGCTGAACAGCAAGCCGCTCCAGCAGCTCCACCTTTCTCATTTAGCATTTGTTTTCTAGCTGCTTCATTTCCATCATTAAGTGGATCTGTAGCACAAATGTTTAAGTCCCCATGAAGTGACCTCACATGACCTCTTCTTCCTGTCAAACAGAGCATCTTAAACAGTGACATCATCCTGCACTAGTGGCTGCAAATTAAAATTTTAACTAATGAAACCCTAACCAATCTGTAAACATCCTCTCTCATCTACCTGTCCCTTCAAAATAAAACCATATTTCTCTAAGATCCTGTTGGGTTGCACTTGTGAATGATTTTTCCCTGCACCATGTCCCGAGTGGCAGGAGTGTGTCAGTGCCAGCCGTCCTGTCTGACCGCAGGACGATCATGTCCAAACAGAAACGTGACCCTCAGCTTCTCATACTCACGCCATGTTGTGTTCGGGGGTCTCTGTGCAGGATGGACCTCCTGCTCCTCTCAGCTTCTCCCTGTCTCGTCTCCGGCGCTGACGCTCTGCCTCCTCAGCATCCTCCAGGCTGCGCTGGACCGTCACCCTGCAGCCAAACACACCACTGAGAGGTCAGCACACACCCTGAAGATCAGCTTCATCATCTGTCCACTGTCTGCTGCTGATGCAGGACCAGCTCGTGGTGTTGCTGGTCCTGTGACTTCAGCCCAGGCGTCTACATGACCCCCCCACCCCAACATGTTCTGGGTCCTCCCCGGGGTCCCAGCCTAGCCCTAACCCCACCCCCTCTAATGCTGAGAGGGAGCATTAGAGGGAACAGGGTCCACTCAGACTCCATGTCTCCAACCTCCCTGAGATGCAGGGGGAGCTCCTCTGGACCTTCTGGATAGGGTTCTCTGCTAGACGTTCCCAGGTTACCCTCACTACAGGTTTAGGTTTACCGGTCTGTCCGATGGTCTCCCCTGCTATCTGATCCGTGTCACCACCAGGTGGTGATCAGCTGACAGCCCTGCCCCTCTGTTCACCTGAGGGTTTAAGGGACCTGCTGGACACATGTTCAGGGCGTGTTGATGTGGAGAAGACAGAAAGTGCACATGATCGGTCACATGGCCATCACATGTACAGCTATTATGTCTGTAATTTATAATCTTATTAAGTAATCTGAATGTACAAGTGACAGGTGTCTGCACTCTAATGAGAGGATAATATAGAAGGGGATTCTCAGGTGTGTGTGACTATTCCAGAATGAAACATGAATAGAAACATTTTGGACATTAGAACCTAGAACATTATCACATGCGTATGAGACACTTACTAACTTTCTGTGGCTCTCATGTTGATCCTAAATTGAAATCTTGTTGGACTGTTTGTCTGCCCAGTGTGGGATCTGTGTGAGATCTGCAGGATCTGTGTGTGATCTGCAGGATCTGTGTGATCTGCAGGATCAATGTGATCTGCAGGATCTGTGTAATCTGCAGGATCAGTGTGATCTGCAGGATCTGTGTGATCTGCAGGATCTGTGTGTGATCTGCAGGATCTGTGTAATCTGCAGGATCTGTGTGATCTGCAGGATCTGTGTGATCTGCAGGATCTGTGTGTGATCTGCAGGATCAGTGTGTGATCTGCAGGATCTGTGTGATCTGCAGGATCTGTGTGTGATCTGCAGGATCTGTGTGATCTGCAGGATCAGTGTGTGATCTGCAGGATCAGTGTGATCTGCAGGATCTGTGTGTGATCTGCAGGATCTGTGTGTGATCTGCAGGATCAGTGTGTGATCTGCAGGATCTGTGTGTGATCTGCAGGATCAGTGTGATCTGCAGGATCTGTGTGATCTGCAGGATCAGTGTGATCTGCAGGATCTGTGTGAGATCTGCAGGATCAGTGTGATCTGCAGGATCTGTGTGATCTGCAGGATCAGTGTGATCTGCAGGATCTGTGTGATCTGCAGGATCTGTGTGTGATCTGCAGGATCTGTGTGATCTGCAGGATCTGTGTGTGATCTGCAGGATCTGTGTAATCTGCAGGATCAGTGTGATCTGCAGGATCAGTGTGATCTGCAGGATCTGTGTAATCTGCAGGATCAGTGTGATCTGCAGGATCTGTGTGATCTGCAGGATCTGTGTGATCTGCAGGATCAGTGTGATCTGCAGGATCTGTGTGATCTGCAGGATCTGTGTGATCTGCAGGATCTGTGTGATCTGCAGGATCAGTGTGTGATCTGCAGGATCAGTGTGTGATCTGCAGGATCAGTGTGTGATCTGCAGGATCAGTGTGTGATCTGCAGGATCAGTGTGTGATCTGCAGGTAGGAAGGTCTAAACTCTGCTCAGCTCCTTCGGCTCGGCAGCATTACGTCGTGAAGCAGAAATGTGAGCTGGCTGCTTACATCCTGTCTCATGCACATCACTTTTTCCATCATTTACACACTGAAGCAACGGAGGCGTGTGTGTGTGTGTGTGTGTGTGTGTGTGTGTGTGTGTGTGTGAGTGAATGTTCAGCGAGATGATGTCATGGCCATTAAAGAGGGTGCAGCTATAAAAGAAGCCATTGAGTTTGGAGCTCGAGTGATTTTCAGTGAAGTCACACAGAGGACAGAGAAACAAACAAACAAACAAACAAACAAACATGTAACAGCAACATGAACAACACTGATGGAGCTCTGAGACTCTGAGACAACAACTAGAGAGATCGGATAAAATTAGATTAGACAAAGGGTTTCCCAGGCTGTTTGGAGGAAGACAGAGAGTGAGAGAGAGAGTGTGTGCATGTGTGTGTGTGTGTGTGTGTGTGTGTGTATGTATGTGTGTGTGTGTGGAAAGACAGAGTGTGTTTGCATGTGTGTGTGTCTCAGCTCGATCAACAAGGTAAGTAAAAGTGGAGCCTCTAGTCGCATAACAAACCTTTTGTGTTTTTTGGAAAGTTCATATTTGACTTGGCAGCATTCCTGTGAAGGTGCATCTATAGGATTAGATTACATTACATTAGATTACATTAGGTTATGTGGATTATATTACATTAAACACATCGGATTAGTTTAGATTAAATTAGATTACACATCTTAGATTAGATTTGATTAGATTACACAAATTCGATTAGATCACATGACACTATATTAGATTAGATTAGATTAGGCTAAAAGATCTGGGTCATTGCAGCAGTAAATTGTAACAGGAGAGAGCAAACAGAATAGATACACATAGCGTAGTGTCATCAGCGCGTCATAGGTGGGGGGCGGAGTCACCTGGGTGGAAAACATTGATTTGCTCTCATTGATTCCCATGCATTAGGGCGATTTTTGAATCCAATGTTCTAATAAAATAGAGATTTTCAAATTAATATCAATGGCTTACATTGATTCTTTATTGCCAGCCAACAAAGAACGCTACCTGTCAAAGTTGACCAGAATCGGAATCGATTGTTGTCCGTATCTTATGAAGGACTGGACAGATGATCCAACCCAATGGCGTCCAGTCGCGTACGGAGATATCTACAACTATCTGATTGAGTCGCCTGGTAAGAGACACGATTACATTTTCTACAGCTGTGTTCAATTATACTTACCTTAATATCAAACAGCAAGAGCCAGTAATGAATTAATCATGTTTATGGAGCTCATTTGAGTGAATTACAGGTAGTTGTTTTGACATATGAGTTGACCAATACAGATGTTTGCCAATAACCACCTCTTAGTCAGTTTTTTCTTCTAAGACTCATGTCTCAGTTAGTTTTACTGGTTAAATAAAGGTAAGTTAGCAAGGAAGTTAACATTGTTATGTTCTGTTCTACAACCGTGTTGTGAATGAGGAAACCTAAGCTAAAGCTACGCCTTAAACAGCACTTTACATAAGCGTACGTAACAATAACCTATCAATAATCAAGAGCATCAGTAAGGTTCTATTTGTCACTCATACAGGTACAAGAAGCAAAATGCATTTTTGCAGTTTACAAACTTATCGGTAATAAAGTGGAGACCACAGACCCAAACATGTGGTGTGGTAGGGTTCCACAGACGGCCAGATTTATCCTCTCAGCGGATGGCTTGCAACCCCTTTTCCTTCTAATGGGCTCCGTGTTTATATTTGGCAAACATATAAACTTTAATTCCGGATTTTTAGCAAAATTCGATGTGCAAAACGTCACACAACAGCTCTTAACCATTGTCCGCTCGTTGTTCTCAATGGTCGCTAAGGCTTTGTTTTCCACCCAGGCTAAAACCGGATGTGACGTTTGTGGGCATTCCTGTCTAGCTCCGTGTGGATCTATAGTGGAGGTTTTAGGGGAAATAGTTACAGTGTACCCAGCAGGCAGTAAAGCTCCTCCACCGGCTGCTGATTGGCTGTGCGGCCGCCTGCATACACATTGTTCTCACACTGTTTCTGTGTTTCCTGGGATCGTCAGGTGCCTGGTGTTCCCCAGGGCTCCATTCTGGGTCCTCTACTGTTCTCTATCTGCTTTGTCTGGGTCACACAGATGGTGATCCCTCCAGCTTCAGTGTTATCTGCCTCACTGACATCAGGGGCTCTAGTTTAATGATCCAAGCGTGCGGTCTGAAGAGCATGGAGCAGGTGCGTTTAGGGCGAGTCCACTTTTGCTATTTAAATAGCAGAAAACAGTCTGGTCACTCCAGGCTCCTGGTTCAAAAGGGTTGTACTGAGTCTCTTCATTAATCATGGCTGTGGTGACAGCAGGACTCCATCTGAGCTCCCTGAGGTGAAGCAGCGTCCCTGTGTGTGGAACAAACAGAGCGGACGCTCACCGGCGCCCCCTATGTAGGCCACCATCACTGTCTGATGATGAGCTTCAGACAGCAGAGAGACCTGCAGCACTGACCTCAGAGCTGCTGTTTGATACTCAGTCACTTTCAGCTGAGCAGCAACACTGCTCTGAGGTCAGCTCATTTTCAGAGCAACACGCCCATGGAGCTCAGAGGGACACAAGAGTGTTTGCTTTGCCTAATGCTGTAAATGTCGAGTTATGACATAAGATTATTTTGTAAAATCTTCCTATGCTTATATACCTGTTCCGGTCCAATAATAAATGAAGGCCAGACCAAACAATGTTCTGGGTAAAACCATGAAAACCAGATGAAATTACCTGTACCCGTTACTGAGATCAGCTGCTCTTCACAACCAATCACAGCTGACCTGTCAAAACTGCACAAACAAGCTGCTTCTAAAGACCTGGTGTCAATCCATGCACGTCTTTTTCAGTAATAACTGTGTTGTAGCCAGATTGTGGCACATTGGAGTCAAATGCTGGTGATTTGGAGCTGTCATGTAATTCATTCTAATTAGACAGAATGAAGAGAAGCCGAGCCAAAACGTCAAAGTCCTGGAAAAACCAGCTGGTTGATGGCATTAAAGTGTTTCAACACATGGTTGTTTTATGAGTTTAACCTGTTGGAAAAAGTTGCTGGATTCCTGGAAACTGACCTCGTATTCCCTGACATGTTTTCATATTCCCTGGTTCTGTCTGTCTGGAATACCCCTCCCTGATTTCCATGATGTTCCAGGACTTCCAGGACCAGCAGGAAGCATGTCAGGTGGAAGATGGATGTGTTTTTTCTCACCTGGTGAGGTTCTGCAGGTCCAGTCTGCTGCTGCTGCTGCGCCGCAGGGAGCCGAACATCCTGGACCAGAAACCTGGTCCGGCTCCTGTTTTAGACTCTTATTCCAGTTTGGGATGTTGTTCTGGTGCTGGAGGGCTTCTTCTTCTTTTTCTTGTTGTTGTTGTTGTTGTTGTTGTTGTTGTTGTTGTTGTTCTGCTTCTCCTTCTCCTTCCTCTTCTTCCTCCTCCTCTTCTCTGTTCTGTTCTCCCTCTCTGTCTTGTCAAACTGGACGTTGTCTTGCCTCTGATAGTGAGTCGAATATATCCACCCCTCCCTCCCTCTCTCTACCTCAGTCGTTCTCTCGTTCCTCCATGTGGTTTTCATAGAAGCCTTTTCACTGACACACACACACACACACACACACACACACACACGGGGGTCATGTGACCTCCCCAGGGGAAAGAAAGATGATCTATTGCCTCCAAAGCAGGTTAGAGATATATTAATTTATTTATGCATTTCTGTCCTCACAACAGCAGTCGTTTGTTTCACATATACAGCATGTTATTGTAAACACATGAAGAGTTTTATTCCAAAATAATAAAATACTATACTATACTACTAAAACTACTGTGAATCCACTTGTAGGGGAATAATGAGTCTGTGGAGCTCCTGCTCTCCTGTCGGATGTACAACATGTTGTGCCAACTTTGACCAGTAGCAGTAGGAAGTCACCAGAGCTAAAATTTTTGCTCCAGAATCCGTAATAAAGATCACAACAGGAAGTGGGCGTGGCCTCATGTTGACCAACTTGCTGGCAGCTCCACGCCGAGTCCGAGGACACCCCACAAGACCCCCGCTGGAGAAACTGGGAAAAACAGAAGTGGCTGTGGTCTGGAAGTGGGCATGGCCCAACCGTTGTGAGTGTGATAGGCCACAACCACTGTCAAGTTTAGCACTTTTTCTCAGCTGCGCACCAACCTCACCGCTGTCATTCACAGCCCCGCCCTCTGATGTCATCAGAGGGTGACAAGAACAGAGGCCCCCTGGTTCCTGTGTTCCTCATGGACTACAAACACACAGCAGCTGCTCTGCATCTCATCAGTGATTCAGCTCCCTTCGACTGTCCCGCACGCCTACGTCCTGCAAACACAGGAAACGTATCCCTCCGCCCTCCAGGCCAGCTCACACAGATGTGCATGAGGTCACACAGGAGCTCCCGGCCAACACACACACACACACACACACACACACACACACACACACACACACACACACACACACACACACTCCTTGGAAGCCTGAACCACTCACGAACACTCCACAAAATAGTTACCATGGTAATATGACATCACTCACACAGCACCAGCGGAGCCTCTACAGCCAAACCAGGCACAAGGGAAGCAAACACAAAACACACTGACCGGAACGACAACCACTGTAAAAAAAAAAAAAAAAAATCCAGTGAGGTCCTTTAAATTCATTTATTAGGCTCCTTTCTGAACCATGAACAGTAATGGGTTCTCTGAGGAACCCAACAGTTTGGTTGTTGAAGATGTGATGAAGGTCAGAAGGATGACATGATTCCAAGACGGGGAGAAGGACAGTCAGTCGGAGTGCTGGACTGGCTGAAAGAGCCTACCTGTGATTATGAGAGCTGCAGGGCGAGGCCGTATGAGAGAGCTCCTCATGCCGGCAGGAACATGGACGTGTTGCTGATGTGGTGTGGTGTGGTGTGTGGATGTGGTGTGGTGTGGTGTGTGGATGTGGTGTGGTGTGGTGTGTGGATGTGGTGTGGTGTGGATGTGGATGTGGTAAATGTGTCTGTAAAGAGCAACCAAAGTGCGTGCACTGCGATGGGAGACACCATGCAGGGTCAGCAGTGTCCAATAAAGGTTAAGGAAGCAAATGTGAATAAGATGAGAGCACAAAAAGGATTATCTTATACTCCAAAATGGAAAATGGAGAAAAGTGATGACATGGTGGCGGTACAAAAGATACCAGAGGTGAAAAGACAAGGGAATGGTCAAAACATCTGCAGGGACAAAAAGGATTTTTGACGTCCATTGCCATGGTTGTCAGTTTTGTTGTGGAAATACAGAGAACATCAGGAAGGATTAAGATGATGCAGGACGCTGCAGCTGGAGGCATTTCAGGAGAACTGGATAATAACAGTGTGTGTGTGGGGGGGGGGGAGGTGTTTATTACTGAGGTTGTAGTTTGCAGAGGTCTGCTACTGGACTGCATTATACTGAGAGGGGTTTCTCATTTTTTGTCCTCCCTATTTATACATGTGAGGAGGGGAGGGGGGCAACAAGAAAAGCTGAGCATTATAGGCAGCAGGAGAGGAAACTTTATGGCACAACAGTTGGGTTGGATTAGATTAGATTGTACAGGTGGAGCTGATGAAGTGACACTGAGTGTATTTTGCAACATAGAGCTGTTAAAATCCAGTAGGTGGTTGAAGAAGAAGAAGAAGAAGAAGAAGAAGAAGAAGAAGAAGAAGAAGAAGAACCAACTGTAGTTCAGAGAAAGATGTGCACAAGCCCAGACAGGATGGCTCGAAACACAAACAAGATGGAGCTGAAACCTGCGCTGCAGCTTCTCCAGCTGAAGGAGCTTCCAGCAGGTAAAAGTGTGTCTGTTCTTCTGCCGCCACACATGAACGTTATGCTGAATATGGACGATGACAGATGATCCAGCTGTTTATTGCGCTGCTTCGCCCGTTGCGGTTATAGGCCCCGCGTTCTGTGTGCGGGGAGACCCGCAGACCAAACTCCATTCAAACATTCAACGTTTCCTTGTTCGTCAGCAAACGGAACTAAAACAGGTCAAAGTGAAGGACTTAACACATTTTTCCAAATCGTTAGGAACCGCTGGCGACTTCGGCTGCAAGTTTTCACATCGTCCTCTGCCACTGACCACGGTGTGTGTCACCAAAATGTGCGGCTCTGCCGAGAATCACAGAGATAAAACTCACGGATTTTTGAATGAGGTTTGGTTTTGTGGTGCAGCTTTCCACTAAGTGGGCAAGAACAAGAAACGAAAACGTAGAAGTTGTATTTTCTCTAACATTATGACTAAATGTGTTAATAATCAAGAAATGATATAGTTTGTCAATCAGCTGGAGTTGTGTTTATATGTCGTTTTTATCAGCGTCTGTTCAGTCTCAGTTACTTTAAATCCTACAGGAAGTGCACACTGAAGTGTTGATGTGCGCAGTGTTTCCCCCTTGTGTCTGAGTGTCAGGAGAACAGACACACACAGAGAAAACGCTGTTTCTCTGGAGGCATGAGAACTCTTGGTGAAAAAGTCAAAGTCTTGTTGTCTGAGAACAGATCACGATTTGAGGTCATTGATATAATGTAACAGGGCTCCTGATAACAGGCCCTAAAAATAGGGTTTTCTGCTGTGGCCCTGAGAGCTCAACACACTGCAGCTGAAGAAAACACACACAAACAGACAAAACCCAGGCAAATGAAGAAAACGTCTTCATCAGGTTCACAGCACATGGGCTGCATTTCGAAAACACACTGCAACTTCAGACAACACAACGCTGGCTAACGCTGGCTAGCTGCCATTTAGCTCTGTTCTGCATCACTGGCTACAGCAGCAAGAACACAGACGGAACACAGACAGGCGTTGTGGCTCCATGGATCTATGAAGAGAACTGGATACAGCAGCCTAATTTTAGTGAGATTGCGGAGGTGATAAAAAGCACGTTGTGTGACACAGAAAACGTCACGTTACCATGACAACAAAGAGTTAGTTGACGCCCCAAATGCTTCCCGTGGCGTCTATTTCAGACGTTGTGGGAGTTCTATGTACGTCTGTCAGGTTACCCAACTCATCGAAAACTGACGAGAAACGGGTGCCTGATGAGTCGGCATGTGACACTAAGGCACCCTGACCGTTCGTCAGGCTGTTGACGCACTGGGAGTGAGAACGTGTTGTACCAGGAGACCCCCTGGGATGAGGAGAATTACCTTCTATTGTGAAATACTCTCCACCCTGCTGCTACGATTTACACTGTTTATTCTGTTGTTTACACTGTTTATTTTGTTTTATCTATTTATTCTTTCTTGCACTCATTATTATTTAGCTCTTGTTTTTTACGCACTAGTTATGTAGATTATATTTTATTCATTTAAACTGCCCCACAATTCCATCTCTGTTGTAATCTGGAAGCGAAGCAACAACATTTGGTTGCAAAAAACTCACTGCTGTGTTTTTTTTGTGCAATGACAATAAAGAAAGTCTAAGTGTAAGTCTAAGTTTAGGGTAAGATTACTGAAAAGTGCTTTTGCGTGAGGGGACCAGTGACCAATATGTCAGTCTGCCAGCGTTAAGCATCAGGCAGTGTAAGGACATCCCAGTTTTACCTTCACACAGACGCTCGATGGGGATGGAGATCTGAGTATCGTCAGCCTAACAGTGGAAGTTCATGTCATAGCTGCGGATGATATCAGCCAGAAGGATGTAGATGGAAAATAGGAGAGGACCAAGGACCGACCCCTGAGGAACACCACAGCTGAGCTGTCGGCACTCAGACGCACTGCTCTCTCTCTGACAGATAAGATATAAACCCAGAAAGCACCGGGCCACCAACACCAGCCAGATCATCCAGGCTCTTTAACAGTTTGGTGTGATCAGTGGAGTGAAAACACCTGAAGCCTGACTGGAACACAGGACATATGGTTTTGAAGCAATTTTGGGAGATTTGATATCAGCCTGTAATTATTTAAGGCTTCAGGGTCAAGTTTAGGGTTTTGAATTCGTGGCCCAATCACAATCATTCTAAGCATGCAGGGTAAAGTGCAAGACTTAAGTGACAGATTTAGAAGATTAAAGGCAGAATGAGTAAGATTTACAAAAAAAAAAAAAAAAAAAACTAGGGTTATGCTCGGGTTTAGTGGCATTTAAGTTACATTCAAATTTCCTACATACCTACCTGCTTCAACACATTATTGAACCAAGGAGTTGAGTGTTTATGCCTATTTTACACACACACACACACACACACACACACACACACACACACACACACACACACATATATATATATATATACATATGTAACCCAGCGAGTTGATGGCCCCTCGCTCCCCGGCCCCGGCGGTATCACAGGAACCCTCCTGCACGCCCGGGTGGAGAAGAGTGACTCTGCGTTGTGTTGAGGGCGGGTGTGTCTTGTGGGAGAGAAACGGAGCCAGGTTCTTTTAATGCGGTCGAGACTTTTATTTTGCCTTCACTGGAACCAGCAGTCATCTCAGACACCTTGCAGAGCAATACGAAGCATTTTTTTTTAGTATTACACAAAGTGCAAAATAAAAGATTGATTCAATATGTCTTTTCTAGACAGCAGATCAACTGAAACACACGTGACCAACAAAAACACCTGGGCGAGCTGCAACTAAGCTAACACTGGGACAGCTAGCCAAAATTATGGCAAGAACACGGTTTCTAAATTTCGACACGGATTAATCAGTTTGCCGCTGAAACTCACATGAACCTGCACTTAAACTTCTTAACATTCAACTACCGACACAAATTGGGTGGATGGGTGGTGTTAGTTCTTAGATTTCAATGCTTTCTGCGAACTGCAGTTTTAACACAGCTTACCTTGCAGAGCAATGCGAAGCATTTTGAAAATACGGTGCCCTGCACGGGACAAAACTAGTGCGTATGGCAAGTGGCACAAAAACAAAAACAAGGCGAGAGCAGCACCTAGCGGTCACTTTATGTCACTACCTTACATATATATATATATATATATATATATGTATAATTAATTGTGCCACCACATCTAACTCAGTACACAGGGTAGAATTTACAAGGTCCGTCAATTCGTTCAGAGACACTTGTTGATCAGTGAACGAGCTGCGGGCAGCAGGAAGCAGGTCAGAGCGTGGCAGTGGTTGAGGCATTAATGCAGCAGGAGCTACAAGCCGAGGTGGAAACGACCGGCGGGAAAGGAAATGTTTCCAGGAAGGTAAATAGGAAATGGTCAGAGAGGGCAGGACCAGATGAAAACAGAAGCCGATGGAGAGGAAGCAGCTGCTGATGATGGTGATGACAGGACATCAGACTCCTCTGAGGCTCAGACTGAGGACAGTGAAGACTGGGAGGAGACCAGAGAACCTCAGTCAGGTTCAAACACACCAAATCAAATCCATCCCAGTCAGAACACATGTGATGTTGGAGAGAAACCATCCTCCTGCTCTGTGAGCAAGAGGACAGGAGAGAAACTGTGGAGCTGCTCTGTTTGTGGGACAAACTTTCAACGAAAAGGAAACTTGAACAGACACATGATGATGCACAAGGGAGAGAAACCATTCAGCTGCTCAGTCTGTGGGAAACATTTCACATGGAAAAATGACTTAAACATTCACATGAGGACCCACACAGGAGAGAAACCATTTAGCTGTCTAGTCTGTGGGAAACATTTCACATGGAAAAATGACTTAAACATTCACATGAGGACCCACACAGGAGAGAAACCATTTAGCTGTCTAGTTTGTGGTAAAAGTTTTACACAGAAAGGTTACTTAACCCTATAAAGCCTGAACTATGAAAGAATTGGCAGAAAATTCCAATTTTTTGAAACTGAACCCTTTATTTAGTCCTATAACAAAATATATATATATATAAAAAAAAAAATCAAAAAATATGTTATTACACAATCTTTCTGGTGTATGATATATGATATGTACGTGAAGTGCCAATGGTATGATCCAGGGTGAACAGGGGAAGTGTTCAAAGGTATACAACAGTATTTTGGTCAAGTATTGATTAAACTGAAAATGAAAAACAGAATTGAAAATGTGTATCATTTATGATACAAATGGCTTTATGAGACTTCACTCAGGAGAGAAACCATTCAGCTGCTCAGTTTGTGGCAAAAATTTTACACAAAAATGTGACTTAAACACACACATGAGAACCCACACAGGAGAGAAACCATATGTCTGCTCCATCTGTGGTGAAAGTTTTACAAAGAGATGTGACTTAAACTGTCATATGAGGATTCACACAGGAGAGAACCCATTCAGCTGCTCAGTTTGTGATAAGAGTTTTACAAAGAAAGAGCGCTTATTCACATGAGAGTCCACACAGGAGAGAAAGCGTTCAGCTGCACCGTGTGTAGCAGAAGTTTTAGCAGGCGTGCAGATCTTAGAGGACATAAGATAAGATAAGATAAGATAAGATAAGATATTCCTTTATTAGTCCCACAGTGGAGAAATTTCACATATTACAGCAGCAAAGTGGATAGCAAGATATGAAGCATAATTTACACTATAAACTATATACAGATAATAAGTACCAAAGAGCAATATAAACATTATAAACAAGGAATGTAGAAAAATACTATATGAACAGTTTAAACAATAGAAGAAAAAAACCCAAAACCTGGGGGACAACACACTCCACCGGAGGTTCAGGGTTAGTGTGAACCCATGAGACCAAGTGGCAGAACCTGACTCCCGGTCCTGGGTCTCAGGAACTGTCAGACTTGATCCAGCCTTATGGGATCACCCCTTCCCTCCAGTCTTTATGTGTTATCTACCAGTAGTGCAGTGTGTGTGTGTGTGTGTGTATGTGTGTATGTGGAAGGGGAGCTCACCTGTTCAACAGTAACCGGACGATGAACTGGAGACAAAATGGTCCATCATTCAGGAGGAACTCCAAACACATCTTGTTTCAGTACAGACTGCTGGAAGACACAGAGGTTCTTGTTGCTGCTGTTTGGCTCAAATTCAGATTTGATGTTCCCATGTCAGTTTGATTTTCTGTTACGTGTCAGTTGATGTTGTTCTGTGATTCACTGTGATACACATCAATGTTTATTATGGTACACAATTCTGTTCTCTGAATAATCCATAATAAGAAAACACCACAGTATCACAGCAGATATAACGTGATATGAATCTAGGTATCTGGTATTTCAGATATTGTAACACCACGATAATGCAGAAGTGCTGTCTTTTCCTGGTTTTACAGTAAAGGAATGCAATTCTCTGAACTTGTTAGACTGCTCCACCTGTTGATTTCTTTGTCTCTACCTGCTCGGCCATCGTGTCCACATTACTGATTGATCAGCAAAAATCTCCTGTGTGTCAACATCTGGAAGCAGCTTCCCTCTGTCATCACAGCATCAATATCGAGGTATCTGGCCAAGCAGAGTGTGAT
This sequence comes from Myripristis murdjan, assembly GCF_902150065.1. Taxonomy (NCBI): domain Eukaryota; kingdom Metazoa; phylum Chordata; class Actinopteri; order Holocentriformes; family Holocentridae; genus Myripristis; species Myripristis murdjan. Next base: position 46,789,109 of record NC_043982.1, on the reverse strand, counting down.
ATTGAATCCATTCATTCATTCATTCATTCATTCATTCATGTGTCTCCTTTATTCAGTTTGCTCTTTCAGAAAGTGAGAGCTGACGGCCACAGGAGGGCGCTAATCCTCCATTGTCCACCAATCCTTCATGACGCCTGCTCTGCATCACTATGGAAAACTCTGAGCTATTAAATTATACTACTACTACTACTGCTACTACTACTACTACTACTACTACTACTACTACTACTGCTACTACTACTACTACTACTACAACTGCTACTGCTACTACTGCCACTACTATTACTACAATTGCTACTGCTACTACTAGTACTACAACTACTACTACTACTACTACTACTACGACTGCTACTACTACTACTACAACTGCTACTGCTACTACTACTGCTACTATTACTACTAGTATTACTGCTACTACTGCTACTATTACTACTACTACAACTATTACTACTACTATTACTGCTACTACTACTGCTACTACAGGAGGTCATGACAGTGTGGCCTCCTGACAGAAAATGACACTGAATCCACATTTTAACCAAGATTTGGGCTTTTAAAGGCTGTGGTCTTAAACTCTTGATCAGCTGATGAACAGCCTGTTTCAGTTTAATGGTTGTCTGCAATAAATTGCTTACTCAAATTTTTTTTTGTCTCACTCCCATTTCTTCTTTTTGCATTTTGAAGCTCTACTTAGAACCTTCTTAAGATCCAACAGTGCAAAACATAAATTCTTGCAATTTCTCAACCGATCTTAAGATTTTTATCAGGAGTGTACTGCTACTACTGGTACTATTACTGCTACTGGTACTATTGCTGCTACTGGTACTATTACTGCTACTACTACTACTAGTACTGCTGCTACTACTACTACTACTACTACTGCTACTACTACTACTAGTACTGCTGCTACTACTACTACTACTACTACTGCTACTACTACTACTACTACTGCTGCTACTACTACTACTACTACTGCTACTACTACTACTACTACTGCTGCTACTACTACTGCTACTACTACTACTACTACTGCTGCTACTACTACTACTACTACTGCTGCTACTACTACTGCTACTACTACTACTACTACTACTGCTACTACTACTACTACTACTGCTGCTACTACTACTACTACTACTGCTACTACTACTGCTACTACTACTACTACTACTGCTGCTACTACTACTACTACTACTGCTACTACTACTACTACTACTACTGCTACTACTACTACTACTACTGCTGCTACTACTACTACTACTACTGCTACTACTACTGCTACTACTACTACTACTACTGCTGCTACTACTACTACTACTACTACTGCTACTACTACTACTACTACTGCTGCTACTACTACTACTACTACTACTACTACTATTACTACTGCTACTATTACTATTACTACTACTACTACTATTACTATTCCTACTCCTACAACTATTACTGTGACTACTACTACTAGCTCTACTATTACTACTACTACTACTACTACTACTACTATTACTATTACTTCTACTACTACTACTACTACTATTACGGCTACTACTACTACTATTTCTACTACTACTACTACTACTACTACTACTACTACTGCTGCTACTACTATTACTACTACTACTCCTGCTGGTACTATTACTGCTACTATTACTACTAGTACCTCTACTCCTGCTGCTGCTGCTGTCATTGATCATTGGAGGCTGATGTTTGAACTGACAGGTTCTGGACGGTTCCAGAATGAACCCAAACCAAAACATGTTTTCATGTCGCTCCTCCTTCTCCTGTTTGGAAAGGAGGAGTTACTGAAACATGTCAGATGATGCTACCTGGTGGACAAACAGCGGCACCATCATGTCTGCCCAGGCTGCCCCAGAGCATGCTGGGATGCCTCCCTGGGAACTAGGGATGGGCGGGGTTAACCGGGTACCCGACTATCCGAGGGGAGAATTTGCTACTCGGTTACAAATTACTACTCGGTTATCCGCGGCATACAAAAGTGCCCAGTCCAGCTTAGGATCAAACTACATTTATAGAACAGGTAGATCCGACCGAGCAATCTGATTGGTCAATCAGACGTTTAGAATGTGCTCAAATGAGCAATTGAGCACGGCTAGCCGTGCTTAAATGGAAAAAAAAAAAAAAAAACCTAATCACTGAACATATTACTCCTCCCGCAATATTAGCTATTTCCTGAGTCTGTGTGGTTTCCATGGCAACGCAAAACGTTTCACTGAAACCCGCATCAAAAGCCGCTGTCAGCTTTGTTCGCCTGCATAATGGACCGTTTGGTTGTCAATTTTGATTTCTTTGGCGACCTAAGTTTGGATAAACGGCTGAGCGAGGAAGACAAGACAGAAGAGAAAAAGGAGAGATACGTGAGAGTGACGAGTGAAGAGCTGGATCAGCTGGAGAGGTCAGGAAATGAAGCCGGTACGGCCCGGTCAACGTCTTGGGCCGTCAAATGTCTACAAGACTACCTGACAAACACCGGGCAAACAGCTGATTTCTCACCTAAGGAAAGAAGAGCTAAACCAGATCCTACGTGAATTTTATGGGGCTTTAATTTCTAGGCTACAATAGAGAATGAAATGCGGAGTCAGCACCACGGACAGTAGGCTACCTGTAAGATTTTCCACGGAGATGTGCGGCTACAGCTTTTTTCTTGTTATTAATGTGCTAATGTAATCAGTTATTAATCAGCCTATTAATCGTTATTAATTTGTTTAGTCTTTATGAGTTGCCAGGACCATTGATTTAATTAATTTGTCAATTCGTTTGCATCTGTACACTGAAGTGAACATTTAATAAATCAACACATCTGAGAAAACTGTCGTCTTTATTTCAGAGGTAAATTGATAACAGCCTGAAAAGGTAATTAGCAAAAGCCTCCGAAAGGTGGGGCTGAAATTATATAACTCTGTTCAGCCTTAATGTGACTGCTTACTGTTACTTTTGCTGCTTAGCCACATTAATCGGAGCTGACGTTAAATTGGAGTAACGCAGCCCCAGCTGAAATAAAACATCTGCCGGTGAGTTTATTGAAAGACAGATGTTTGTTGTGGTGCCGACACTGGAAAGCAGTAGCCTGTATTTAAATATAACTGTTAATATAAGTTGGTTGTAGATAAAGATCAGCTGTGTCGCTGTCATGGCACCTGTTAGATTAAAAATGACTGAGAAGTCGGCAGAAGTAGGCTATAACTATCGGTCCATGAAAAAAAAAATTCCAGCGGATATTCTATAGTAACAACATGATTGAGCTAGCAAATAAATTATTTAGTCTAACATCTAGATAGATATACATTTTCAATTTTCAGAGAGAGGGTACCTACTTAGCTATGCGCATCCACACCGAAGACTGCTTATTCCGTCAGCTTCGTGAACACTGGTTGAGACCGATTTATTTAATAAATGGATTCAACCACGCACACCAGGGAGCCTTTATACATGTTTATTTTATTTAGCCTACTCGGACATGGATAAAACATGAAAGCAGTCTACCACCAAGATAACGATGACTGTGAAAAAAGTTTTCTCCTCGATTAAACAGGGGTATATTGATGCGCTGTATATGAACGATTTTATGTGTCCCCATTTAACCTAATTACTCGGGTACTCGAGTAGGCCCAGGCTAGGTTACTCGGTTATAAAATTAATCTAAATGCGCATCCCTACTGGGAACCAGAGTCATTCTTTTACATTCAAACATTTTTGAACAGAAGTTCTTTCCAGTAAAACGTCACCAGGATTTGGCTGCGTGACAACAAAACACCTAAAATAAAAAAAAAACAAAAATACTAAAATCAGTGTGATCCTTTTATCCTGAAAACATAATAACAGTGAAAATAATAACTTCTATCAGTATCGATCAGGAACATGAAAAAAGAACAGCAGACGTTTTATTTTCCATCCTTTATATAAACATAACATGAATATTTAGACAGGTTCACAGTGATGCGTGAGGTCATCATGAGGTCATCATGATGTCATCACGCAGTAGAAAACAGGACGAGGGGCAGCGGCGGTGCGTTCAGGCGTCTGTCTCAAACATCTTCTTCCTGCCGTCCATGCCGGCCTTGTCCTCGATGTTCTTCCTCCAGTCGGCCGTCTGCTTCTCCTGCAGCGACACACAAACGCTCTGAGCACGTGCAAACACACAGGAAGTGACCGCTCACCACCTCCCATGAGCCTCCCGTGAAATTTACATAAGTGGCAGACAGACAGGCAGATAGACAGGCTGGTTCACAGCTGAGTAACTTTCCATCCTGATTCGCCAAATGGGAGTGCGCTGGTGGGCGTGGCCTATCACCAACAGGTGCAGAACTCCAGCAAAACAAATCTTCCCTCAACAACAAACACACACACACACACACACACACACACACACACACACACACACACACACACCAGCCTGGTGTGAAGGCAGCGTGTCAGCGTCACACTTTCAAACCTGCAGGGTGTTATGAAGGATGAAGCTGCAGTGACGTGACGAGGCCTGCAGGGGGCGACCCCAGTTCAAATCCACATCCAAGCAAAACCAGTTTGTGTGCTAATGTTAGCTTGCTAGCTAACATTGCTAGCTGAAGCTTCCTCACCTTAACCAAGGATTCATCGAACATTAGCTAATGAGCTAAGAAGGTAATGTTTACTTAGCTAACAAGCTAACATACAAGCTAAAATACAAGCTAATGATTAGCTAAGGAGCTCATGTTCACAGCTGCTGAGGCTCCTGTGTGACACTGACACGCTCTGTCCACATGGTGGCGTCACACTGTTCACCTGCTCATGTTTGGATTTATTAAACAAAAAGTATGAGAGGTCAGAGCTGCTGGATGGGAAATGTCAGATCTCCAGCCATGTGACCTCTGACCCCTGACCCCTGACCCCTGACGAGGCTGTGGTTGTCTGAGGGTTCCTTACCTCCTCCCGGAGCTCCTTCTTCACCTGCTTCAGGTTGGCCCTCAGGTCCATGGACACTTTGTGCTTGGAGCCCAGCAGGGCGGCCAGCATGGCGTCGGCCGACATGCGGACCTTCTTCAGCGCCGGCTTCTTGAACTTCCCCTTCAGGTCCTGGACTTTGGTCCGCAGCTCCTCGATCTGACAGGAGCACAGGAGCGTTACGTTCAGGTCACACATACCCAGAGCTGCCAACTCTCACGCATTGGCCGTGAGACTCACGCATTTGATTGGCTTCACACTCTCTCACGCCACACCTCCGATTTCTCACGCTGAAGTGATCATCAAGAGCCTTTTTTCCTTTTGACTAAAACCGGTTCTGTTTATCTCTGATCTATCTGTTGAGCCTGAGAAAAGATAGATAGATAGATAGATAGGTATACTTTATTGATCCCAGACTGGGAAATTCACACGTTAAAGCCACTTGTGATTGATAAGTTATGCCTGCAGAGCAGAGGCTGCGGCGGCTGGGCCACTTTTACAAGAGGCTCAGCCAATCAGAAGAATCTCTTTGATCAATCAGGGACTTCCCCTCACCCCACCGGCATATTATCCAATGAAATGAATGGATTAGAGGCTACTCACATCACAAAGTTTGTACCGTGCCCGAGCGTTCATGCACGAGCACATGCACGGTCACGCACGCAGCGTGAACGTGGATACAGTGTAAATCATGCAACTTTCCTCCTTCCTCCGCAAAATCATTTCATGCGCGCAGTGCGATTACCGGCAAATCGCCGCGTTGCGCAATCAATAATCAACCATGTTGTCTGTGTTGTGTCCGTTGTGCTGCTGCAACCGCATATAAACAAAAGTCGGTTTGTAATGAAAGTACGGCATTCTGTGTGCGCAGCGCACCTGTCAGATCCAGCAGACCTGGTGCCGGCCAGCACCGCACAGTGAGCGGCCACCCGGTCAGGTCAGGTCTACCGGATCTGACAGGTGCCGCTCCGGCTGTCAGTTGGACCTTTCTGAAGGAGGAAGTTACCTCCGAAACTTAAGGTAAATTAAACATCCTTCTACCACCCCCCCCCCACCCCCCACCCCCCCCGCCCCTCATACTTTTATAACTTTAATCTCAGAGAACATCTGTTTTTTTCCTCTCCCCCCCGGCTCTCCAGCGGCTCCAGCGCCCTCGCAGGGCGACGTGAGCCGAGTCCCACCCTCTGGAGCCGGTCTGTCTGACGGACTTCCAGGCTTTAGATTGATTGTGTCGCTGAAGAGTCGAGGACAGTTTGAACACTGGTCCAGTTCCAGACACCTGGAGGGGGAAGCTGTCCCTGGGTGACAGGAAGAGGAAGTGGTGTGACAGGAAGTGCGGGACAAACCTCCTTGCTGGACTTGGACACCTTGATGTCGGTGTCGTAGCGCTCCTCGTCCACCAGGTCGATCTCCTTGTGGAGTTTCCTGCACAGCTCCTGCAGGGACAGAGACGGTTTAGAGGAGAGAGGCGTCACTCTGCCTGGTGGCCGGGTGAGGGTTGTTGTTGTTGTTGTTGTTGTTGTTGTTGTTGCTGTTGGGCTCACCTGCAGCTCCTGCATGGAGGTGGGGACTGAGAGGGCGGGGCAGTTCTCCTCCATGTACCTCCTCTTCTCCTCCTCGGCCTCCTGTGCCTCCTGCTCCAGCAGGGCCTGGCCCACCTGCAGCAGCAGGCTCTGAGGGGCGGGACAGGAAGTGACCGTCCAGCCAAACATCAGGGGCAGGGAAAAGAGCAGAGGAGAGGTTAGGTCTGACAGCTGCCAGGACCGTCCTCACACACACACACACACACACACACACACACACACACACACACACACACACACACATAGTGTACATATGCACACTTCTTTCTTCTTTTACCAATGAGCTTTTGTTGACTGTGTGAACTCATTTCTCTCTCTGTGCTCTGTGTGTGTGTGTGTGTGTGTGTGTGAGAGAGAGAGAGAGTGTGTGAGTGTTTCCTTCACTTCATAATGAAAATAAAAATAACAATAAAAAGAAAACAACACAGTATTTACCAAAC
>NC_043982.1:46774648-46777148 GCF_902150065.1 Myripristis murdjan | reverse complement strand
ATAAAATGATTTATTTAGAGGTCAGATCAGTGACACCACATCACATTTCCCGAGTCACCCGATTCAACCCATTTAATCCATTTAAACCATTTAAACCATTTAATCCATTTAAACCATTTAAACCATTCAAATCTCATCTCGTCTCGTTCAGTAGAAACTCCACAGCTCAACTTCACTGTCACGTGTCAAAATGTGTTGATTTGCTCTGTCAGATTCTGCATCTCACAGCAAGCTGCACACACACACACACACACACACACACACACACACACACACACACACACACACACAGATGTGATCAACAGTTTTGGGAAAAGCTGTTTTACTTCATCACTGCTTTAAAAATCAATTCTTAACCATCGACCAGTCACATGACTGAGTCCCTGTTTATAGAGAGAATTATTATTGTTGTTGTTGTTGTTGTTGTTGTTGTTGTTGTCTGGCAGCAGCATGGTTCATGAATCCTCATGTTATGGATTATGTGCAGATCAGCCAGCAACATATTTGTTAAAACTGTTGTTTTGATTTGCTTTCTTTATTTTTATTTCTTTATTTTTTTAAAATTGTTTTCCCTTCAGTTGTATAAACAGTAGAATGGCTCGCCTGCTGGCCGTGTCTGTCACAGAGGCAGCTGTGGCTGGGAAAGGCTTTTATTAATGACCGGAAGTGGTGTCTGCGGTCACCAAATCTTTCACTAAGTCAGTAAAAAAATGCCAAAGGATGGCAAAGTCAGTTTTTGACATTATAAGCGCTCATGTTACATTACTGGTTAATGTTAGGGTTGGGCATGCACAAACAAATAAACAAAACAAACACAGAGAACGACAAAACGTGCCGTGCCGGTCAGTGAGGCTTTAATTTTGGCAGGCGCTGACCGGAAGCGCCGCCTCGCCGCGTGCAGCTTGACAGTGATGAAGATGGCGGCGTACAGCCTGGCTGCCCTGCTGCTGCTGACGAGCGGCCTCGGCTCGGTCCGCTGCCTGGACACAAACAACAACAACGACAACGACAACAACAACAATGGCGTCCCGGCGGAACCGCCGAACCCCGCCGGCCCGAAGGCGGCCGAGCCGCCGGCCCGGGAGGCTCCGCCCGCGGCCGCCGGGGCCTCGCCGCCCCGCCGGGCTCCGGGCTGGAGGCTGGCGGACGAGGAGGTGTGCCGGGACGACCTGAGCCGCCTCTGCCCCAAACACACCTGGAGCAACAACCTGGCCGTGCTGGAGTGTCTGCAGGACCGGAGACAGGTAGGCCGTCCGAGCGCAGCCCGAGCACCTGACGCATCTGATGACGTCACTGGTCAGCATCACCTGCAGGCTGCAGCTGGCCTGGGATCAGTGCCTCTGACTGAGGGGTGTGTGTGTGTGTGTGTGTGTGTGTGTGTGTGTGTGTGTGTGTGTGTGTGTGTGTGTGTGTGTGTGTGTGTGTGTGTGGTGGTGATGGGGGTGGGGGGTGCCAGCTCCCATCATAACCCAAATTATAAGGGCATGTGGCCCCACGACACATTAAAACATCAATGTCTGCCTCTCTCTCTGTCTCTCTCTCTCTCTCTCTCTCTCTCTCTCTCTCTCTCTCTCTCTCTCTCTCTCTCTCTCTCTCTCTCACACACACACACACACACAGATGGCAGAGGCTACTCATCAGGTGCAGTGCCTTGCTCATGGACACTTAAGCAGGCTCTGTGGAGGAGCCAGGGATCGATCCAGCAACCCTGAACCTGAACTGAAAGACCTGGCGTTTTAATGAGGCTTTTATTTTGAAGTAATGTTCCTGTCTTAGTTTTTCAGTTTAATGGCTGGTTTTCATGTGCATTTGTTCCTTTTGTTTTTTATTTTCATCTTTACTTTGGCTTTTATTTATCTGTTTGTTTTTAACATTTTGTAGTTCATGTTGTTGGAACTTTTAGTGATTTGCTGTCTGCTGTGGCAGCCCTGCAGCAGGGGGCGCTGCACGCTGCACGCTGGTCTGAGAGCTGCTGGGGAGAGAAAGTGGAGTTCAGTTGGCTGAGGGTTTCCTTCCACTGCAGCACAGGAAACAACCTGACCTGTCTGTCTCTCTGTCTGTCTGTCTCTCTGTCTGAGGGTTTCCTTCCTCTGCAGCGGGAAACAGCCTGACCTGCAGGGCCGGGCGATTCGTCAAAAATCTCATGTTTATTTCGTTTTTTTCAGGCAGGATCTCGATGCACTGTGTGATGGCGATTGTTTTTCATGCTGATATTTTGCAAGTTACTGAAGCGCAGAACTGAACTGATTTCCCTGAAATGAAGTAAAGCCTGACATAGTCCAGTCATTTTAGGCCAGAATTGGGGTCAACGCAGGACAAACTCCAAGAGAAACAAATTCAACTGATTTTGTATCGTCAGTTTGTCCTGAGTGAGGGGAAAAAAGTCCCAAGGAATCCCATTGGTGGAAAGTTTTGAAAATCACCTCTATATGACCATATAATACCAAAAAACACTGTTTTTAACACACAGGGGAAAGGGGTTCAACATTTTACTTTCAGA